>NC_069088.1:17500-38500 GCF_947172395.1 Bicyclus anynana | reverse complement strand
TTAGGTTAGGTTTTTTTTTTTTTTTTTTTTTTTTATTATATTCACCTGTATACCTCCGATGTGGTGGTCGGAGCCTTTATCTATATATTTCTTTCTTAATTTAACTATGTTATTTATATTTTTATTCTTAATGTGTTATACTATTGTTTAAGTATTGTTAACTATTGCAGTGTTATACAGGATCATAATATATACCTATGTAATTTGACATATTATTATAATATGTACTATACATTAAGTCTTCATTATACCTGTACAGCACTGTGACAGTTACCTACTGCTTACGATTGTAATGTTTGTTTGTTTATTTCTTTGTATTGCATATTCTACGATCCGATCACAGAATTTTCTAAATTCTTTAAATTTGATATGTGTTTTTAACGTTTCTATTTCAATTTTCAGGTCAGTTGCTTGTTCTACTTCAAATCTTTGACGGCAGAATATTGGACAGTCTATAAGTAAGTGAATGGCAGTTTCTTCTATGTCTTTATCACAGTCACATTCTGGGCTTGTTTTGCACTTATATTTATAAAGGTATTCGGCAAATGCTCCGTGTCCTGTCAAGACTTGAACAAGTTTCGGGGTGAGTTCCGTTTTCTTAATAAACTTAAATGCTGTTCTAATCTCAGGAAAGAAAAGTTTTGTTATCCTTGCCCTGTCACTTTGCGCATATCTATTACTCCAAATTTCTATTGAGTCCTCTCTTATAGTCTTTTTTATGAAGGACAGGGGACAGCTGTCATAGTCTGGTGCTGTTTTTTTGTGTTTGGCCGCTAGTTTCGCCAATTCATCTGCCCGTTCATTTCCCTTTACACCTTTGTGTGCTCTTATCCAAAATAGATTCACCACCTTACCATTTTCCTTTGAATTCTTAAGATTCCTTTTTATTAAAAATGCCAAGGGATGAAATGTATTCGCATTACAGAGGAGTTCAAGAGCAGATCTTGAGTCACTGAGGATGTTAATATTTACTTCTGAAACCGTTTCGGCAGTTTTAGAGGCCTGGTACAACGCATACATCTCCGCTTGAAATACCGTACAGAAAGAGGAAAGCTTAAATTTCTTGGCCAGTATTTCACGGTCCTCACTCCAACAGGTGAGAGATGCACCTACCTTCTCCTCTATTCTGCTTCCATCTGTAAATATTAACATCCCCTTGATGTTATGTGTTTGACAAGTTTCTGGTTCAAGATCCTCAAGGCATTCGAATTTGACTTGAATTTCTTGCGCCGGGTGTACAGCCTTAAGAAAACTAACTCTTTCTTCTATTTGCCTGCCTCTAAGGACCTGTTGTGGTCTACCACGCTTTGCTTCGTACAGCTGTGCAGACTCCTTAACGCGCAAGTCTAAGGGCAAAAGGCCTGTCAGTGCAAGTGCTGCATGTAGTGATACTGTTCGGTAAGACTTACATATTTTTTGGGCGAACCCTCTCTGGACTGAATCAAGACATTTTTGTGTCATGATTTTGTCCGTTTCTGGTGCCCACACACTTGCAGCGTACATTATAATGGGCTCTATCACAGCTGTGTAAATGGTTCTAATGGTCTCGGGGTTCAGTCCCCAACTAATTTTTGCCATTCTTGCCAACGGTTTATATATGTTAGTAGCCTTACGGCATATCTGTTTGATATGGTTATTAAAATTTAGTTTGTTATCTATTAACAACCCTAGTATTTTAATTTCTTTGACCAATTTAATTTCTGTGTCGCCCATGTGTATGCGTGGGGTGTCGTATTTTAGCTTTCTTGTTATCACCATAGCATTTGTTTTGTGAGGTGCAAATTTTAGCTTATTCTCAACACCCCAATCATACACATGTTGCAACACCGCTTTAGATTTTATTTCCATTTCCTTTATGTTGAACCCCGAGAACACCAGAACCACGTCATCGGCAAATGCTTGACAGTGCACACCATTTCTCTCTATATCGTTTAGCAAGGAATCCAGAAGTATATTCCAATAAGTCGGACCACTTATGGATCCTTGCACGCATCCTTTTGTTGTTGGAGTGCAATATTCCACACCTGCGTATCTGACATTCACTTTCCTATCCTGAAAGTAACTATTGACCAGTTTCTGAAGATTGAGGGGGCATTTGTGTTCTGCCAGTCTGCACTTAATTGCTGGCCACCACGCACTGTCGAATGCCCCCTCAATGTCCAGGGATACAACAATGTTGATCTTTTTCGCCTTAACGTTTTCTTTCAGGTGTTGAACAAGGTCATATAGTGCATCTTCTGTGCTTCTCTGCGGTACAAATCCATACTGCCTCGTATTAAGCTTGGGAAGCACATGCCATCTGATCCTTTTTACTATCATCTTTTCCAGTATTTTGCCAAATACCGACAGCAGTCCTATGGGCCTGTAAGATTTTGCGTTGTTATAATCTTCCTTCCCTGGCTTCCTTAGAACTACTATCGTGGCCTCCTTCCATAATACTGGAAAATATGATAGATAGAGGCACCTGTTTATCAACCCCAAAAATATTTCTTGGTTCACTGTTATGGCCGCCATGCAGATGTCCGCAGTGAACCCGTCAGCACCTGGTGCTTTTTTGGGGTTAAAAGATTTTGTCACCTGCATGAGCTCTTCCATTGTGAATGCCGGATCTTGGACTTTACCTACGTTGCCTCTTATGCATTGGTCTGCTTTGTTGCGTATTTTAGTGTGCATTTGTTCATCTTCTTCGATAGCATCCTGCGGAAAGAATGTTCTGGCCAAGAGCTTGGCGGAATCTGTGGGATCCAAGACCGTTCCTCTCTCTATGAGGGGCTGGTCTTCATAGATTTTAGTCGATTTTCTAATGACTCTGTAAATTCCATCCCAGAGGCTTTCTCGGTCTTGGGTTCCACAGAACTCCTTCCAGCTCTTGGTCTGGGCCTTCATTGCTTCTAACTCATACTTCTTTTTTGATTTCAGGTAGATGTCTACTACGTGCCGTCGTCGGGTTGGAGCTGCGCAAGAAATCCTTCTCTTCTTTCTAGTCATATCTCTCTTCAGGGCTTCGAGTTCCTCTGACCACCAAGGTAAGATGAATTTTGATTTGTTCCTTATTTCCGGAATGGCTTCTCGACATGCTTTTTCAACGCTTCCTACATAGCTGTTTATCATTTTTTCTAGGTTCTCCAGTGAGTTTATTTTTCTTATTTCCGGTATATTAATCTGTTTTTCTAATAATTCTTTTCCTAAAATCTCTTGAAATTTCGTCCAGTTTGCTTTGCGGGTGTTGTATTTTCTGGTCCTTTTCGGGGGTCTTGTACCAACTGGTTTCTTCAGGAATATATTAAAGGTAATCGCGTTGTGGTCGGAGGTAGTCATTCCTTCATCAACTCTCCAATCAGATATATTCCCAATCAACTCCTGGCTGCATGTTGTGACATCCACGTTGCTTTTGCACACAGTTCCGTTTCTGATCGTAAAGAATGTCGGTTTGTTTCCTTCATTTAAGATGTGCATTCCCATTTCCTCAATTGTACCCAACAGTGCCTCTCCTCTGTAATCTTCGGACTCGCTTCCCCACCACATACTCCATGCATTGGCATCGCCTCCAATAATTATATTTTTCAGCTTAATTTTTTCTTTAATTTCTTTCAGCTGTGTCAGGTATGGTTCAATAGGCAAACTATCTTCGAAGTATATTGACACTATACCCAACTCCCATGAAAGCGTTTTGAGAACTGCTACGACGATATTCTCTGTGGTTAGTGTTGGGATTTCGTTTATTACAATTTCGTCATCAAACACTATTATAGCAGATTTCACCGGCTTTGTCCTTTGTCGCGTCTTTTGGACTACTCTATAGCATGTCGTTTGTGCTAGCTGTCCTTCTGCCCCCACATACGGTTCCTGTACTATAGCAAATTTAATCCCTCTTTTTTGTGCTTCCAAAAGTAGCTCTTTCGTTGCCAATTTCGCCCGCCGCAGATTAGCCTGTACTACCCGGTATGCAGAAACAGCAGGAATGTCTTGTGTGCCTTGATTTACGCCTGGAACGCTTTTAACAATATGCGACTTTCGCCCTGGCCAGAGCGTCCCACTTTTTCCTTATCGGACAGTTTTCTTCAAAACAATTATGGTCCGTGATTTCAAGTTTGGCGCTCTGGCAATTGCGACAGACGGGT
The DNA here is from genome assembly GCF_947172395.1 of Bicyclus anynana. Taxonomy (NCBI): domain Eukaryota; kingdom Metazoa; phylum Arthropoda; class Insecta; order Lepidoptera; family Nymphalidae; genus Bicyclus; species Bicyclus anynana. The sequence continues at coordinate 34,379 of NC_069088.1, read as the reverse complement.
TTGTCACCAGCCTTCCACACTGGGCAGTCTATGCGCAGGTGTGAACCCGCGCAGTGGCTGCAGGTGTCCTCGGATTCCGTGCAGTTTTTCCGACCATGGCCGTATCCGAGGCACCTGGAGCACTGCACCAGTGGAGACTGGTCTTTGACCTGTACCCGCTGAAGGTCTATATGCACCTTTCCTACTGCCACAAGGTTTCTCCAAACTGGTGGCGACACCTGCAGGACCACATGGCTCTCGAGCGGGTTCCTCGCCTTCCTTCTGAACCGCACGGTCACCCTGTAGTCTTCTGCAGGTATCGCCCCCAGGATGGCGGCGTTTTGCCTTGCAAGGGCACCCAGGATATCCTCGTCACTGTTGATGTTAAGCACATTGTGCAAAATGACGAGTGGATCTCTGTTGGCCTTTTCCTCCATCAACAATGTTGGGTTGCCAGTCCGTAGCTTCTCCGCTACTCTAGCAAGCTCTTCTCGCGTCTGGCAACCCAAAGTTAGGTTAGGTTAGGTTAGGTTAGGTTAGGTTAGGTTAGGTTAGGTTAGGTTAGGTTAGGTTAGGTTAGGTTAGGTTAGGTTAGGTTAGGTTAGGTTAGGTTAGGTTAGGTTAGGTTAGGTTAGGTTAGGTTAGGTTAGGTTAGGTTAGGTTAGGTTAGGTTAGGTTAGGTTAGGTTAGGTTAGGTTAGGTTAGGTTAGGTTAGGTTAGGTTAGGTTAGGTTAGGTTAGGTTAGGTTAGGTTAGGTTAGGTTAGGTTAGGTTAGGTTAGGTTAGGTTAGGTTAGGTTAGGTTAGGTTAGGTTAGGTTAGGTTAGGTTAGGTTAGGTTAGGTTAGGTTAGGTTAGGTTAGGTTAGGTTAGGTTAGGTTAGGTTAGGTTAGGTTAGGTTAGGTTAGGTTAGGTTAGGTTAGGTTAGGTTAGGTTAGGTTAGGTTAGGTTAGGTTAGGTTAGGTTAGGTTAGGTTAGGTTAGGTTAGGTTAGGTTAGGTTAGGTTAGGTTAGGTTAGGTTAGGTTAGGTTAGGTTAGGTTAGGTTAGGTTAGGTTAGGTTAGGTTAGGTTAGGTTAGGTTAGGTTAGGTTAGGTTAGGTTAGGTTAGGTTAGGTTAGGTTAGGTTAGGTTAGGTTAGGTTAGGTTAGGTTAGGTTAGGTTAGGTTAGGTTAGGTTAGGTTAGGTTAGGTTAGGTTAGGTTAGGTTAGGTTAGGTTAGGTTAGGTTAGGTTAGGTTAGGTTAGGTTAGGTTAGGTTAGGTTAGGTTAGGTTAGGTTAGGTTAGGTTAGGTTAGGTTAGGTTAGGTTAGGTTAGGTTAGGTTAGGTTAGGTTAGGTTAGGTTAGGTTAGGTTAGGTTAGGTTAGGTTAGGTTAGGTTAGGTTAGGTTAGGTTAGGTTAGGTTAGGTTAGGTTAGGTTAGGTTAGGTTAGGTTAGGTTAGGTTAGGTTAGGTTAGGTTAGGTTAGGTTAGGTTAGGTTAGGTTAGGTTAGGTTAGGTTAGGTTAGGTTAGGTTAGGTTAGGTTAGGTTAGGTTAGGTTAGGTTAGGTTAGGTTAGGTTAGGTTAGGTTAGGTTAGGTTAGGTTAGGTTAGGTTAGGTTAGGTTAGGTTAGGTTAGGTTAGGTTAGGTTAGGTTAGGTTAGGTTAGGTTAGGTTAGGTTAGGTTAGGTTAGGTTAGGTTAGGTTAGGTTAGGTTAGGTTAGGTTAGGTTAGGTTAGGTTAGGTTAGGTTAGGTTAGGTTAGGTTAGGTTAGGTTAGGTTAGGTTAGGTTAGGTTAGGTTAGGTTAGGTTAGGTTAGGTTAGGTTAGGTTAGGTTAGGTTAGGTTAGGTTAGGTTAGGTTAGGTTAGGTTAGGTTAGGTTAGGTTAGGTTAGGTTAGGTTAGGTTAGGTTAGGTTAGGTTAGGTTAGGTTAGGTTAGGTTAGGTTAGGTTAGGTTAGGTTAGGTTAGGTTAGGTTAGGTTAGGTTAGGTTAGGTTAGGTTAGGTTAGGTTAGGTTAGGTTAGGTTAGGTTAGGTTAGGTTAGGTTAGGTTAGGTTAGGTTAGGTTAGGTTAGGTTAGGTTAGGTTAGGTTAGGTTAGGTTAGGTTAGGTTAGGTTAGGTTAGGTTAGGTTAGGTTAGGTTAGGTTAGGTTAGGTTAGGTTAGGTTAGGTTAGGTTAGGTTAGGTTAGGTTAGGTTAGGTTAGGTTAGGTTAGGTTAGGTTAGGTTAGGTTAGGTTAGGTTAGGTTAGGTTAGGTTAGGTTAGGTTAGGTTAGGTTAGGTTAGGTTAGGTTAGGTTAGGTTAGGTTAGGTTAGGTTAGGTTAGGTTAGGTTAGGTTAGGTTAGGTTAGGTTAGGTTAGGTTAGGTTAGGTTAGGTTAGGTTAGGTTAGGTTAGGTTAGGTTAGGTTAGGTTAGGTTAGGTTAGGTTAGGTTAGGTTAGGTTAGGTTAGGTTAGGTTAGGTTAGGTTAGGTTAGGTTAGGTTAGGTTAGGTTAGGTTAGGTTAGGTTAGGTTAGGTTAGGTTAGGTTAGGTTAGGTTAGGTTAGGTTAGGTTAGGTTAGGTTAGGTTAGGTTAGGTTAGGTTAGGTTAGGTTAGGTTAGGTTAGGTTAGGTTAGGTTAGGTTAGGTTAGGTTAGGTTAGGTTAGGTTAGGTTAGGTTAGGTTAGGTTAGGTTAGGTTAGGTTAGGTTAGGTTAGGTTAGGTTAGGTTAGGTTAGGTTAGGTTAGGTTAGGTTAGGTTAGGTTAGGTTAGGTTAGGTTAGGTTAGGTTAGGTTAGGTTAGGTTAGGTTAGGTTAGGTTAGGTTAGGTTAGGTTAGGTTAGGTTAGGTTAGGTTAGGTTAGGTTAGGTTAGGTTAGGTTAGGTTAGGTTAGGTTAGGTTAGGTTAGGTTAGGTTAGGTTAGGTTAGGTTAGGTTAGGTTAGGTTAGGTTAGGTTAGGTTAGGTTAGGTTAGGTTAGGTTAGGTTAGGTTAGGTTAGGTTAGGTTAGGTTAGGTTAGGTTAGGTTAGGTTAGGTTAGGTTAGGTTAGGTTAGGTTAGGTTAGGTTAGGTTAGGTTAGGTTAGGTTAGGTTAGGTTAGGTTAGGTTAGGTTAGGTTAGGTTAGGTTAGGTTAGGTTAGGTTAGGTTAGGTTAGGTTAGGTTAGGTTAGGTTAGGTTAGGTTAGGTTAGGTTAGGTTAGGTTAGGTTAGGTTTTTTTTTTTTTTTTTTTTTTTTTTTTTTTTTAATTCGCAGGTTGGAAATGCATTTACGCATCCCTTGCGGAAACCTTCCAGGGATTCTAGAAAGTTTCCGCAAGGGTATGTGGGACTCACCGTTGGGATTCCGGACTACCCACTAAAACCAACCTGCGACCCGCGATTTTACTGCTACTATGAACCATGTAGCAACCTTGAAACGGAATAGGTTTAATACTGTAAAAGAGATATACATGTTATATTAAAATACATATAAAATATAATAGATATAAATATAAAAATATGATATTATAATGAGTCGCACGCCTTAAGTCAAGATGAATATAATTTTTTTTTTTTTTTTTTTTTTTTTTTTTTTTTTTTTTTTTTTTTTTTTTTTTTTTTTTATTTTTTTTTTTTTTATTTTTTTTTTATTTTTTTTTTTTTTTTGTTGTCGTTTGTATTTGCCCTTTATATTTTTTGTACATTGTGCTTGTTGTTGTTTGGTCCTTCTTTTTTTTTTTTTTTTTTTTTTTTTTTTTTTTTTTATATTCGTCTTAACTGTACAACTTATAACTACTTACATTTGGGATCTAAATCTAACTATTTAACAGCTTTACATAAATATTTACACTATTTACACTTTCGACCCGACCTTGACTCTTAACTGTACAAATTAAAATACTTACATTTAATCTTAATCTAATTATTTAACATATTTACATAAAAATTTACAGTTTGGACCCATTTGCTTTGGATGCCTGCCTTGCTACCTTGGTAGCAAAATTAAGAAAGTCATCCCGACAGTTCTTGTCCTTCATCAGTTCGGCCAGATTTTTTACATTTATATCCCGACCCATACTGTGCTCACAGTTGTATCGGAGTGTTGCGAACCTTGGACACTCAGTCAGAATATGTTCAATGCTTTCTTCCGACACATTATCGCAAGCACAATAAGGGTTTGGAGCAAGCTTAAATCTGAATAGGTATTTCCTGAAGCCCCCATGCCCTGTGAAAATCTGTGACCTAATACTGTCCATCTTTCCCATTTTCCTGAGAGTTTTGTAAGCTTCGCCTACTTTTGGGAAGAACATCTTGGTCGTAGCACCTGTCTCTGCCGCTGAGTATCTTTCTTGCCACTTGTCTATTGTAGAGATCCTGATGAGGTGCTTGGCCAAAGATGAGGGGAACCGATCGTAGGCAGGGGCGGTTTTAACTCTTAGGGCTGCTCGTTTAGCCAGCTCATCTGCTCGCTCATTTCCTGTAATTCCTATGTGTGCTTTTACCCAGTAAAATTCTATCGTACCTCCAGAGTCTTCTAACGTCTTTATGTGGGTTCGCACGTCTGCTACAATAGGGTGAAGGTTGTTAGGGTTTCGTAGACTTTCTAGAGCTGCCCTAGAGTCACTAAGGATAATAGCTTGTCTGTGATTTTTGTCCGCTATCATAAATAAGACAGCACCTCTAATCGCTAGGAGCTCAGCTTGGTAAACTGAGCAGTAGCTTGCCAAGGGAAGTAGGCGGTGTCTAACCTCAACGTCTTCTTTCCAGACAGATAGTGCTGCACCAACTTTGCCTTCTAGTTTGCTCCCGTCGGTATAGATAGTCGTCCTTCCATGTTTTATCTGATCTAGGTCTTCCTCGCTTTCAACTGTACCAAAATCCCTTGTTACTCTGTCGGCAGGATGAGGGAGGCTAGTCCAACTCACGGGCTTTTCTATTTCTCTTCCTGGTAGGTAGTTTAATTCCCGGCCTTTCTTCACCTCGTATAATTCTCTAGACTCAAGGGCTCGTAGTTCTAGGGGTATAATTCCGGCCAGAATAGAGCAGGATACAAGGGACACCGTTCGGTGAGACTTCGAGATCAATAATCCAAACATCCTGGTGACTCTGTCTAATTTGGTGCGGATCTGGACAGTCTGTGCTTTAGAAGCCCATACATTGGCAGCATAGAGCATAATTGGCTCTATAACAGAGATATATATAGTCCTCAGAATTTCTGTGTTCAGGCCCCATTGGGCTCTAGCCGCTCTTGTGAGGCCTTTGTATATTCGGATAGCCTTGTTCGAGGTCTCCTTTAGGTGTTGGACATAGTTAAGGTTGCAATCCAGATTTAATCCTAGAACTTTTAGCTGTTCTCCTGGCACAAGGGTTTGATCCATCATTCTCACGACCGGTACGTGGTATATTAACTTTTTTGTGTAGAGAACCATCTGGGTCTTTTGGGGAGCGAACCTAAGTTTCACATCTTTACCCCATTGGGTCACTACCTCTAGCGCGTTTGTAAGTATTCTTTCCAGTATGTGGCCATCAGAGTGAACTCCTACTAGCAGAATGTCGTCAGCAAAAGCTTGTGTATAGATCCCGATCTCCTTTTCCTTTTCCAATAGGCTGTCTAACAATATATTCCATAGGAGAGGGCCGCAAGTTGATCCCTGGATGCATCCTTTATTCGTATTCCTCAATGCTTCCTCGCCTAAGTATCTCACTTTTACCACACGTGACGATAAATAACTGGCGACCAATTTTATGAGTGCGGGCTCTACTTTCTTCCTCAAAAGTTGGTCTAAAATAGCTGGCCACCAGGCATTATCGAATGCGCCTTCAATGTCGAGCGAGATAGCTACGGCAATTTTCTTAGTGGTACGAGCTTTTTCTATTAATTGTACAGCATCGTACAATGCATCCTCGGTGCCCCTCTGCGGCATGAACCCATACTGCCTGTTGCTGAGTTTTCCTTCTTTACCCAGTTGGAATAACAACCTGTTCGTTATGACTTTTTCTAACGCTTTCCCTAGGATAGGTAGGAGCCCAATTGGTCTGTATGATTTAGGCAGAGAGTAGTCATCCTTTTGCGGCTTTGGGATGATCTTTATTACCGCAGACTTCCATGTGTTTGGGAAGTAGGATAAATCTAGGCATTTGTTAAAAATTTCTAGTAGAACTGCTGCGTTTGCTTGGAAAGCTCGAATACAAATATCCGCGGTTAATCCGTCTTCTCCCGGTGCCTTTTTTGCACTCATCCCTTCCAGCACCACCTTTACCTCTTCAATGGTAAATGGTCGGACCCCATCCACAGGTAGAGTTTGTACAGTTGTATTCACTGTTTCTCTGAGCTCTTTCTGTTTTTGTGTGTCGGAGGAGTCGTCATCCAGAGGGTAAAAAGTACTTGCCAGAAGTGAGGCTGACCCTGATGCCGTTAGGATAGCTTGGCTCTCTGGAGATCGTAAGAGCCTGTCGCCAATATTGCGTGAAGTTTTCCTGAGAACTCTATATATACCGTCCCAGACTGATTCTTTCTCTTGCTTTTGGCAAAAGGACTTCCAGCTTGCGGTGATCGTTTGGGTAAGCAGCTCCTTGTAATTCTTTAATTCTTCAAGGTATTGTTCAATAACAAATGGCCTTCTAATGCGATTTGCGTTCCTGATACGGTTGCGCCTTCGGATCACTTCCTTTTTCTTCAAGGATAGTTCTTGTGTCCACCACTCTGTTTTCCTTGGGTAAACATTAAAAGATATCCTAGGGATGCTATCATCGCAAGCGCTACCAATGCTATTAATGTAGTCCGTCACCAAATTCTCTAGCTCCTCTGTACTGCTCAAGTTTCGGATGTATGGAACTTCTATATTCTTTAGCCTTAAGTTCTCAGCCAAGCATTGATCGAACTCTGACCATTTTGCTTTGGTGGTGTTGTACTTCCTTGTTCCGCATCTCATTGTGGCTTCAGTGGCTTTGGTTTGGTTAGAGACATCAAATCTAATAGCTCTGTGGTCCGACAGAGTAACAAAGTTCAAGTCTACCTGCCACTTTTTAATTTTGTGAAGGAGATTGTCGGTGCAAAAGGTGATATCTGGTATGCTGGTGTACGGTTTCCCATTCCTAATGGTGTAGAAGGTTGGTGTTGAACCTTCGTTGCAGACATTAAGGCCCATTTCACCGATGGATTCCACTACTACCGATCCCCGTTCCTCCTCGGCCTTGCAGCCCCACCAAGGGCTCTTGGCATTGAAGTCGCCAGCTACAATAACAGTATCTGTCTCCATTTTTCTCAGCCTTTCCGCCACTTTTAATAAATCCTCAGACATGTCCTTCTTTTCCTCTAAATATACATTTATTATACCTAAGTTCATATTATTATTAGTCTTAATTATTACAGCCACAATATTTTCATCAATTAACTCTAAATCTTCAATTACAACAAGGTCACGATCAAGGACAAGAACTGCCGATTTAACAGGAGAATCCTTATTCCTGGTCATCTTTTGGATCACTCTATGTGGGCTCGATACATGAGCCTTATTCCCCACATAAGGTTCTTGCAACAGTAAAATTGAGACCTTTTGTTTTATGGCCTCGGTCACGCACTCTTGCATTGCTGCATAGCCCTTCCCCAGATTTACCTGAACTAATTTCAGAGTTTGCTGCTTAGTCTCTCCAGCACTAGTTGTGAGAACTCCAGCGTCATCTCGTTCGTCCATTTTAGCAATATAGCACCGAGCTTCTGGCTATCCGGTCCCATTTCTGCCACTCCGGGCACGCTGAGCTATATGCTGGGTGTTTGTTGGCGTCTTTGTCAGTGCAGTTGGCGCACTGTGGTGGCTCTGACTTTTTTGGGCATTCACGAGAGTCGTGGGTTCCAGCACAATGACCACACGTCTGTTTGCCGTGGCACTCTTTAGCAAAATGCCCAAAGCCCATGCACTGGAAACATTGTACCACTGGTGAGTGGTCCGCAGCTAGGATTACCTGGTATCCTATCCTTAACTTATTGTCCCTGAGCGATCTGTGGAGCCCTGGTGGTACTTCAATAATGACATTGCAGGTTTCGTTGGTGCGGCCCTTTGTGCGTCTTACTACCCTGACAGATCTCTCCTGGTCATCGTCAGCAAGTAAACATCTATTTTGCCGTAAAATGGCCTCTTCCAATTGTTTGTCCGTTGTTTCCTTGATAACTCCGGGCAACCTTAGAAGTGGATATTTTGTCCGTAGTTGGGAAGCTGTTAATTTTTTAGATCCCTCTTTAATCGCTTTCTCCATTACGTCCCTGTCGTGTTTAGTGTCACAGGCAACCAAAACCTTTTGGTTCTTCCTCTTGCGGATGGAGCCGATCCCTACACCTAATTCAATAACGTTGACACTAGATTTCAGCTTTTTAATGACTTCGTCACTAGTGTCTCGGGGATCAGCAGACTCCACCAGCAAGGGAAATCGCGATCCTGTGTCTGGCTTGGATTGAGCAACCACTTTGGCATACGTTCTTGACTCCCGTGTGTTTTCCGGTCCCTTAGTTTGGTCAAACTCGTCGGAGGGGCCATTCAACCTTTTTGGAGGGAGTGTATTCTCCTGTACTGCTTCATTAAGATTGGCCACCTCCAATCTTAGTAGGGCAATGTCACACTGAATGGCATCAAAGACTTCATTGGGTTGAGCAGGAGGTCTGTCCTTTCCGGATATAACCTCAAGCGTCTTGGCTTGCTCCTTGAACAGCTCCTCTGTCTCCAGTGCAATCCATCGGACTGCCTCTGTTTCCTTCTGTGTGGCCTTAATGGCCATTGTGGCCTCTTTGTGGGCTTCCTCTAAGGACTCCACATGCGCCTTCCAAGCAGCGGTATGCTTGGCCTCCAATTGATGTAATCGTCTCTCATATCCTGCTTTTGCCCTTTCTTTGTCCGCAATGTGGCGGTTGCGAGAGTCTGCCAGTCGCATTATCATCTCATGGAGGCCATGCAGACCACTGCACACATCCTCCCTTATTTCCCGGCTTATATTTCGGCTCTCCTCCAGCCTAGACTTAGTCTTCTGGAGTAGGGCATTGGCGAGGCGAGGCATCTCGTGGAGAGCGCCTCCTCCCACTGCAGAGATGTCTGAGACAAAGAATGATTCTTCATCCCCGGCAGCTTCCTTGGGCTCTTCTGCTTGTGTTATGCTCCGCTCCAAGTTAGCCTCAGATGCCGCTCTGATCTGGGCTCTAATGCGGAGTAGAGAGGCCTCCGATCTTGGTTTCGGTGGTGGTAGTGTCCCTCTTGGTCCAAGATCCGGGGTGGATGTCGCCGCCAGATCACCTTCGCTGCTGCGCCTAGTGCGAGCCAGCGACTCTGGGGAGGACTGTATTGGTGATTCGGCTGCACTACCATAATCAGTTTTGTTGGAGCCGTTGCTTCCAACACTTTCCGCGGCTGATCTGGCCCTCGCCGGACCCCGGCTCGCACTTTCGGAGTCATAAGAGGGGGTAGCCTTTGTGGGTAGGACGTTCTTAGGTGATGTCTTTTTATTGGCTCGGCGGATCATTGCCCTCAGCTGTTTTGTCTGCTTCGATGGCGAGCAAGGTTTCGCTGCCGTCCTGCTGCTTACCGTGCTGGAGGAAGAAGACATAATTTTCCTTGTAGAAGAAGATCAAGTGGTCTGATCTGCCTTCAAATACGTCGAACCGGTAGTTGCAACTCTGGGAGGATCTGCTGCTCGTGACACTCCAAGATGACAATGGTCACTGGTCACTTGGCGGTTACTTTTCACTCGTGTCACTCCAAGATGACAATGGTCACTGGTCACTCGGCGGTTACTTTCACCGGTCACCTAAAGTCACTAGAATTTCAGAAAAAATTCACCTCTGGTTCCTCCGGCGAAAACTTCGGTGACATGCGGCTACCAAAAAGTTGAACTGACGGCCCGAAGGTATCAGGAGCGCGTTCCTTACTTGCACTTCACTGGTTTTGTCAACGGTGGGTGACGGGCTGTCACCGAAGTCACTATTTCCGCGGCGAAGGCTTTGACAGTGACCTGACCTTCTCCGCTATCCACCCACTGGTGTCAAATGGCAAGGCTCCTATCCGAGGACACAATATAGCACTTGAACTTTATATGTCACCTTCGGTTGACATGTGGTCACTCGCGGGTTACATGCAGTCACTTGCGGATGACTTGCAGTCACCAAAAAGTCACCGTAATTTCGCGTCCGAATTGAGAAAAATTGGTGTCAAACACGTCTGCACTCTTCTGCGGTTGGCGCGCGACTGGTTGAGGTTAGGTTAGGTTAGGTTAGGTTAGGTTAGGTTAGGTTAGGTTAGGTTAGGTTAGGTTAGGTTAGGTTAGGTTAGGTTAGGTTAGGTTAGGTTAGGTTAGGTTAGGTTAGGTTAGGTTAGGTTAGGTTAGGTTAGGTTAGGTTAGGTTAGGTTAGGTTAGGTTAGGTTAGGTTAGGTTAGGTTAGGTTAGGTTAGGTTAGGTTAGGTTAGGTTAGGTTAGGTTAGGTTAGGTTAGGTTAGGTTAGGTTAGGTTAGGTTAGGTTAGGTTAGGTTAGGTTAGGTTAGGTTAGGTTAGGTTAGGTTAGGTTAGGTTAGGTTAGGTTAGGTTAGGTTAGGTTAGGTTAGGTTAGGTTAGGTTAGGTTAGGTTAGGTTAGGTTAGGTTAGGTTAGGTTAGGTTAGGTTAGGTTAGGTTAGGTTAGGTTAGGTTAGGTTAGGTTAGGTTAGGTTAGGTTAGGTTAGGTTAGGTTAGGTTAGGTTAGGTTAGGTTAGGTTAGGTTAGGTTAGGTTAGGTTAGGTTAGGTTAGGTTAGGTTAGGTTAGGTTAGGTTAGGTTAGGTTAGGTTAGGTTAGGTTAGGTTAGGTTAGGTTAGGTTAGGTTAGGTTAGGTTAGGTTAGGTTAGGTTAGGTTAGGTTAGGTTAGGTTAGGTTAGGTTAGGTTAGGTTAGGTTAGGTTAGGTTAGGTTAGGTTAGGTTAGGTTAGGTTAGGTTAGGTTAGGTTAGGTTAGGTTAGGTTAGGTTAGGTTAGGTTAGGTTAGGTTAGGTTAGGTTAGGTTAGGTTAGGTTAGGTTAGGTTAGGTTAGGTTAGGTTAGGTTAGGTTAGGTTAGGTTAGGTTAGGTTAGGTTAGGTTAGGTTAGGTTAGGTTAGGTTAGGTTAGGTTAGGTTAGGTTAGGTTAGGTTAGGTTAGGTTAGGTTAGGTTAGGTTAGGTTAGGTTAGGTTAGGTTAGGTTAGGTTAGGTTAGGTTAGGTTAGGTTAGGTTAGGTTAGGTTAGGTTAGGTTAGGTTAGGTTAGGTTAGGTTAGGTTAGGTTAGGTTAGGTTAGGTTAGGTTAGGTTAGGTTAGGTTAGGTTAGGTTAGGTTAGGTTAGGTTAGGTTAGGTTAGGTTAGGTTAGGTTAGGTTAGGTTAGGTTAGGTTAGGTTAGGTTAGGTTAGGTTAGGTTAGGTTAGGTTAGGTTAGGTTAGGTTAGGTTAGGTTAGGTTAGGTTAGGTTAGGTTAGGTTAGGTTAGGTTAGGTTAGGTTAGGTTAGGTTAGGTTAGGTTAGGTTAGGTTAGGTTAGGTTAGGTTAGGTTAGGTTAGGTTAGGTTAGGTTAGGTTAGGTTAGGTTAGGTTAGGTTAGGTTAGGTTTTTTTTTTTTTTTTTTTTTAATACCGTATATCCCCCGATGTAGGTGTCGGAGACTTTATTTATCTTTGTGTAACTTTTGTCGGTTCTAGTGTCTATCAACGTTATTGCATGTATTCAATAATACATGGTAACTGCTGATCTTTTGAGCACTATCCGTTATTTATTTTCTTTATTTATTTTTGCAACAATTGCAGATGCAAATTCGAAAAATTTCTGTCTGTGCGCCGAGTCTCCTAGTATTCTGCAAAGAGATGGTGTGTTTACAATTATGTCTAACTCTAGTTCTAAGTCAAGTCTTTCCTTGCAGAACCTTGGACATTCCGTCAACAAATGGACGGGCTCTTCGTCTTTTCTAGGTTCACACTTACATTCGGGGGTATCTTTAAGTTTAAACCGGTGTAAGTACTTGGAGAACCCTCCGTGTCCCGTCAGAATTTGCGTCAGCAGGGGGTTCAGCTCTGTTTTCCTAATAATTTTATGTGCCAAGCAAACATCTGGGAAGAACAACTTGGTAGTACTGGCCGTCTCTTCGTTTGTGTACCTCTCTTGCCACAGTTGTTGAGAATCTGCTCGTATAAGTCGTTTAATTGTCGCGATCGGGTAAGCACTATAATCTGCAGCCTTTTTGATGTGTAAGGCTGCCTGCTTTGCTAAAGCATCGGCTCGTTCGTTGCCTACATTACCAACATGCGCTTTTACCCAGAGCAGCTCGATTGTTCGGCCCTGATCCCGTATGGCCTTTACATTCCTGCGAATGTTACACGCCAGCGGGTGGGTAGATCTTCCGCTTTTTATTAGTTCCAAAGCGGATCTGGAGTCGCTCAGGATCCAGCATTCATGTTCCCTACTACTTAGAGCCCACCTAATCGCTCTATCCATGGCATATAACTCCGCTTGGAATACCGTGCAGCAAGAGTCTAACTTAAGTTTTATAGCTTTTACCTCCGCACCTTTTTTCCACACGGATATGGCCGCGCCAACCTTGCCCTCGATCTTACTCCCATCGGTGTAAATATGGACTTGGTCTGTTTCTTGGTTTTCAGTATTTTCAAGGGCAGGGTTGTCGAGAAAGGCGTACGCAATCCTGGTGCTCAGTGCGGGGTGCTCTATATGCTGCAAAGCATAATCCAGTTTGGTCTCTATCTCCCTGTCCTTCGGCAGTTGGCTGAATACTCCCTTTTTCGCCATGTAAAGGGTGGCTGTCTCTTGAATACGGAGATCAAGAGGGAGTATTCCTGCCAATACTGTCACTGAGTTCAGCGAGGCAGTTCGGTAGGCCCTCGTTATTTTTTGGGCAAATCCCCTCTGAATAGCGTTCAACTGCTTCCTGACACCTAATTTTTTGGTAGCTGGTGCCCATGCGCTGGCTGCATATAGAACTATCGGCTCTATCACTGCCGTATAAATTGTCTTAATGACTTGGGGATGCAATCCCCAGCTCACTCTTGCAGCCCTGCATAGCTGTTTATAGATCACCTGTACCTTTTTGCAGGTGTTTGTCGCGTGCGCATTAAAAGTCAGGCCTTTGTCAATTGTGAGCCCCAGGAGTTTAATTTCTTCTGTGAGCTCAACTTGCATGCCTCCCATGCTCAGGAGTGGAGAGTCATATTTCAATCTATTGGTTATCACCATTGCTTTTGTTTTGTTTGGTGCAAATTTAAGCTTGTTTTTGACTCCCCACTCCCGAACATAGGCGAGTGCTGCGTTAGTCCTTCTTGACACCTCAAGTCCGGTGTCCGCATCGAAGACAAGGACGACATCATCGGCAAAGGCCTGACAATAGTCTCCTCTTCTCTCCAACCCTCTCAACAATGGGTCCAAGAGGAGATTCCAGAGGATCGGCCCACCTATGGATCCCTGGACACACCCTTTAGTTGTGTTCTTTGTATGTTCCGCACCAGCATACCTAATCGTGACCCTACGATCCTGGAGATAACTATCTATGAGTCTTCTAATGTTCACCGGACAACTTTCCTCAGCCAATCTAAGCCTTATGGCTGGCCACCAAGCACTGTCGAAGGCTCCCTCTATGTCGAGTGAAACCATTGCTATTATTTTCTTGTTTGCAAGTTTTCCTTTAATGTGTTGCATCAGGACATAGAGGGCGTCTTCGGTGCTTTTTTGTGGCATGAAGCCATATTGGCGAGTACTGAGTCTGGGTAAGATATGGAACTTTATTCGACTGACCAGCATTTTCTCCAGGATTTTGCCGAGCACCGGTAGCAATCCTATCGGCCGGTAGGCTTTTGGGTTGGTGTAGTCTTCTTTACCCGGTTTGCGAAGAACTACTACTGTCGCCACCTTCCAGATTGCCGGAAAATGGTGTAGCTCGAGACATTTGTTACTCAGGGCAAGGAACACCTCATTGTCTCGGGCGATTACTTGTTGACAGATGTCTGGAGCTAACCCGTCTGACCCCGGGGCCTTTTTGGGGTTGAAGCTTGACGCTGCGCTATGTAGTTCTGCGAGGATAAATGGTGGATCCAAGGTTTCAGTTTGCATCCATTCATTTATGCGTTCAGCTTCGTCTCTCATCTTTCGATGGTCATAGTTGTCGTCCCTTACCAGGTCTTCCGGGTAAAATGTTTCTGCTAGTAATTGTGCTGATTCCTTTAGACCATAAGTTTTGCCTTTATGAATTAATGGTAGATCTTCCTGCCTCTTGCTTGTTCTATTGATAACTCTGTAGATGCCATCCCAAAGCCCTTCCCTATCCTGTCTATTACAAAATCTTTTCCAGCTCAAAACTTGTGCTTCCTTGGCCAGTAATTCATACCTTTCTTTTGTTTGCAGGTACTCCCCGACTACTTTTGCTCTTCGGACTAGTGCAGCGCATCGGATGCGGCGTTTCTTCGTGGCGACCTCCTGTTTCAGCGCGGCGAGCTCCAGGTTCCACCACGGTAAGCTAAAATTTTCTATATTCTTCTTTTTTGGTAGTGTATCTTCACAAACTGCTTTAATTATATCTGTATATTTTTCCACATTTTTATCTAATTCTAATTTATCTCTAATTTTACCTATTTCAATTTTATTCATGTTGTTAGCATCCATTTGTTCTGATAGTTTTTCGTGAAAATAGTCCCAATTTAAATTTTTTGTATTATAAATTCTTGTAGTCCGTTGAATAGCAGTGCCTTTGATTTTAGTTAAATGAACTTCGAATGTCACCGTGTTGTGGTCAGAGCACGTCACAGTGTCGTCCACCTTCCAGTTGTCTATTAGCGCTAGCATGTCCGAAGAACATGATGTGGTATCGACACGGCTAGAGTAGATCTTGTTGCCTCTAACCGTGTAAAAAGTCGGGACGCAACCTTGATTCAGAATTTGTTGATCAATTTCGTCCAGAGCACTAGCCAATGCGTCGCCTCGACTGTCCGTATATGCGCTTCCCCACCAAGTGTTTTTGGAGTTCCCGTCTCCTCCCATTAATGTCAGAGGTCCAGTTTCGTCCGCTATCTTTCTAAATTGATCCAGGTATGGCTCCAGGGGCTCTTTGGGTCCTAGGTAATAAGAGACTACATCTGCTTCCCAGGCGCTAGTCTTGATGTTTACCACCGCGATATTGTTGGTGGTAAGTGTAGTATTCTGCGTAACGACCAGGTCCTTGTCGAATACAGCTACGGCAGCTTTTATAGTGCCGTCACCTCTATTGGCGTTCTGGTAGATTCGCACACCCGGATAGTCTCTCATCTTGCCTATTCCTCCCACATACGGCTCCTGAATCAATGCAATAGCAATCTTCTTTTTACTGGCCTCCATCATCAATTCCAGGGTAGCTAGCTTCATCTTCTGGAGGTTCGCTTGGTAGACAATGTAGGGGTTTCTGCAATTGGAATGCGATGGAGACTTTACATTTGTAGAACCGCCTGTTGTGCCTTTAGCAGTACGCTATACTGGCCCGAGCCAATGCGTCCCACTTGCGTCTCACTGGACATTCCAAGCTGAACGCGTTGTGTGCAGTCTGGTCTAGCTTAGCTATGACACAGTTGCAACACTTGGGGGCCGCATTGGCGAGCCAGTCAGCGCACTCTGTTTTCGTGTGCGATCCGCCGCAGTGACTACATTTGATAGACGTTTCTTTGCAGAAACGTCTTCCATGCCCGTAAGCAAGGCAAAGCGAGCACTGCACAACAGGCGAAAAGTCGGCTACCTTAACTTTTTGTAAGTCTATATGTACGGCTGCAACTTCCGTCATTCGCTTCCAAATCAGAGGGGATAGTGCCATGACGACGTGGCATGTATGGGGATTCCTCGTCTTGCGTCTAAAGCGAACCTCTATGCGGTCATCGCCTGTAATGCCGCTGAAGAGACCCCTATTTTGGTTCCTTAAGGCTTGTTTTATGTCCTCATCTGTGTTAAAGTTAAGGACATCCTTCAGTATGATGAGAGGGTCCTTATTTTTAATTTCTTCTATTTTTAGTTTACTAGATGCGCTTGCGAGCCTATCCTTTATCTTTCTTCTGTCCTCCTCTGTGCTGCACCCCATTATGACTTTTCTGTCTTTGGCTTTCCGCACTCTCTCCACCTTGACCCAGCCCTCTTTCGCGTTGATTACCTGTCTTATTTCCGTTAAAACCTCTTCCCCTGTTTCGGTTTCGTCATTTGAAGAGACTACAATAGAATGCAGTGTTGGCTGTACGTGGCTTGGTCTGGTTTCGCCTGATACAACACCTGCGTACGAGGTCCCCTGTCTATCCACCTGGTCACACAGTTGTCGTACTTGGTCTCTTAAAGCTGTGAGTTCACTCTTCGTTGAGATCACCACCTCTCTTTGCTGTTTCAGCTCTACCATAACCTCTCTATTCATCTCCATGGAAGTAGTGGTCCGCAGCATACACTGAGTTGGCATTGCTGCCCCAGGAGTAGGCGTTGGCGCTGCCATCTCTGCTTCTTTTACCAGCTCAAACAACCTGTCGATTGCACGTATCACCTCATTTTTTATTTCTGTCTTAGTGTTCCGTGAATTGTTTAGTTGTAGTTTGGCCTTTACAACACATGCCTTGGCCTCAGTTATCCTTCCTCTCGGCTGTGTAACGAAGGTCATGTTTGGTGAAACGGTCCTCGTGTCAGAATGTACCCTTCTGCTCCGAGCCGCCGCACTCTTCACTTCGGGACAAGAGGGAGGGAGAGCCTGCACCTCCCCGGATTGAGTTGTCTGCGTGGCAAGTAGTTCGTCTTCGGTGTGGACGAGACCATTATTTTCTGTCAAAGGTGGTGTACACAGAAGGATAGCCTCTTCGTGGGGCTTCAAAGGCTTGGCTGGACTCCTAATTCCGAACATGGTGTATTTAGTAAACCTAACCTATAATTTAATAAATTATTTACTTAAATCTAATTTGTTAAAAGGTGTAAGGTGCCTCCTAACTGTCAATAAGTTACTTAATTCTAGTCTAAATCA
>NC_069088.1:7500-15000 GCF_947172395.1 Bicyclus anynana | reverse complement strand
GTTATCGCAGACACAAAAAGGATCGGGAGACAGCTTAAACCTAAAAAGATATGCTTTAAAACCCCCATGCCCCGTCAGTACCTGAGTCCTAATATTGTCCATTTTATTAATTTTGCCGAGTGTTTTGTAGGCTTCGTCAACTTTAGGGAAGAACTTCTTTGTGGTAGCTCCAGTCTGTGCCGTCGAATATCTTTCTTGCCATTTTTGTATGGTAAAGTTCCTGATGAGATGCTTAGCTAAGGATAAGGGGAACCGATCGTAGGCAGGGGCTGTTTTTACTTTTAATGCTGCCCTTTTCGCCAACTCATCCGCTCTCTCATTTCCGGCTATTCCTACGTGTGCTTTTACCCAATGGAACTCAACTGTTCCTCCTGAGTCCTCTATTTCTTTTATGTTTTCTTGGATATCAGCCACGATTGGATGCACATTGCAAGGGTTTCGCAGACATTCTAGCGATGATCTTGAGTCGCTCAGGATTATTGCCTCTTTATAATTTTTGTTCTTCCTCATGAACTGGGTAGAGCTCAGAATTGCTAGGAGCTCGGCCTGGAAAACCGAGCAGTAGCTCGAGAGGGGAAGTAAACGATATTTCACTTCTTCCTCTTTCCAGACAGAAAAAGCTGCACCTACTTTGCCCTCTATTTTGCTTCCATCTGTGTAGATAGAAACTCTTCCTTTCCTTATCTTTGTCAAATCCTCCTCACTTTCAATGATACCGAAGTCTCTTGTTATTCTGTCGGCTGGATGGGGGAGGCTGAACTGGCTTACGGGCATCTCTATTTCCCTGCCTGGTAAGCAATCTATTTGCCGTCCTTTCTTTATCTCGTACAACTCCTTTACTTCGAGGGCGCGAAGGTCCAGGGGTATTATTCTAGCCAGGATAGTACTGGAGGTGAGGGAAACCGTACGGTGTGACTTCGAAATAATGATGCCGAACATCCTGGTAACTTTATCTAATTTTGTACGGATTTGGACAGTTTGTGCCTTCGAGGCCCACACATTGGCTGCGTATAGCATTACTGGCTCTATCACTGAAATGTATATGACCCGCAGAATCTCTGTGTTTAGGCCCCATTGGGCTCTTGCAGCTCTTGTCAAACTTTTGTGGATTCGGATGGCCTTATTCGTTGTCTCCGTGATGTGCCGTACGAAGTTAAGGTTCTCATCTAAAGTTAGTCCAAGAATCTTCAGATGGCTTTCTGCCGTAAGCGTTTGGCCCATCATTCTCACTACTGGTTTGTAGTATAAGAGCTTCTTAGTGAATAACGTCACCTGGGTCTTATGTGCGGCGAACCTTAGTTTGACTTTTTTGCCCCATTTTGTGACAACTTCCAGCGCCTTATTTATTTTGTTTTCCAGCTGGTGGCCGTCAGAGTGGACTCCTATCAGCAGAATATCGTCTGCAAATGCCTGTATGTGAGTTCCAATCTCTTTTTCTTTTCCTAAAAGGTCATCCAATAGAATATTCCACAGTAAGGGGCCGCAAGTAGAGCCCTGGATGCAACCCTTATTGGTGTTCCTTTGGACTTCCTCGCCTAAGTATCGAACCTTGACAATGCGCGACGACAGGTAGCTGGCGACCAGTTTTGTGAGAGCAGGTTCTACTCCTTTCTTTATTAGCTGGTCCATGATAGCCGGCCACCAGGCATTATCGAATGCCCCTTCGATGTCTAATGATACGGCGACAGCAATTTTCTTGTTAGAGCAGGCATTCTCTATGATTCTGGCCGCGTCATACAGGGCATCCTCCGTCCCCTTCTGTGGCATAAAACCATATTGTCTCCAACTCAATTTTTGCTCTTGCCCTAGTTGGAATAGCACTCTATTTGCTGCAACCTTTTCAAGGACCTTTCCGAGGATAGGAAGAAGCCCGATAGGTCTATACGATTTGGGTGCCGTGTAGTCTTCCTTATGTGGTTTTGGGATGATTTTTATCACTGCGGACTTCCATATGCCCGGGAAGTATGATAAGTCAAGGCATTTATTATATATGCTCAGTAGTACTTCTGCTTTTGTCTGAAAGGCTCTGTAGCAGATGTCCGCGGTTAAACCATCCTCACCAGGCGCCTTTTTTGCGCTCATGCCTTCTAACACTATCTTTACCTCTTCCTTAGTGAAGTGGCGAGCTCCCTCTGTAGAAAGAGTTTGTACTGCTTCTTTCACTGCTATCCTAGTCTCTTTTTGTTCCTGAATATCACTGATAGAATCATCCTGTGGATAAAAGGTGGCTGCAAACAGTTCTGCTGATTCTGATTCCGTCAAAATGGTTTGGTTCTCCGGAGACCGTAGAAGTTTATCGCCTATGTTGTTTGTCGTTTTACGAAGTACCCTGTAGATTCCATCCCAGACCGACTCTCTTTCTTGCTTTTGACAAAAAGCCTTCCAGCTGGCTGTGATGGTTTGGGTCATTAGTTCTTTGTAGTTTCTCAGTTCTTCCAGATACTCTTCTATAACAAACTGCTTCCTTGCAGGATTTGCGTGTCGGACTTTATTGCGCTTTCGTATCATCTCCCTCTTCTTAAGACCTAATTCTTTAGTCCACCACTCTGTCCTCCTTGGGTATATAATTGGAGATATTTTTGGAATACTCTCATTGCAAGCATCGCTGATGCATGCTACGTACTTTTCTACTATGTCCTCAATATCTTCCGCGGTGGTCAAGTTGCGTATGCTAGACTCTGTTATTTTTCTTAGGTTCAACTTCTCGGTAAAGCTTTTGTCAAATTGGGACCAGTTTGCTTTAGAGGTGTTAAATTTTCTGGTGCCGGTTCTTACTTTGGTTTCATAAGTATCAGTTTGTTTCGCGACATCAAATCTTATGGCTCTGTGATCCGATAGCGTGACGAAGTTCAGATCCACCCGCCATCCTCTTATTTTCCGGAGCAGATTATCTGAGCAGAGAGTAATATCCGGAATGCTAGTGTAGGCTTTCCCGTTCCTGATTGTGTAAAAAGTCGGTGTAGACCCTTCGTTACACACATTTATCCCCATTCCTGCTATCGATTCGACTACTTTCGATCCCCGCTCCTCCTCGGCCTTACAGCCCCACCAGGGACTCTTGGCGTTGAAATCGCCAGCCACAATGACAGTATTTGTCTTCAGCTTCCGAAGTCTTTCCGTTATCTTTGCAAGGTCCTCAGCTATGTCCTTCTCTTCTTGAAGATATACGTTAATTATTCCTAAACTCATGTTGTTTATTTTGACTACTACCGCAACAATATTTTCGTCAATTAGCTCTGGATCTTCTATTATAACTAAACTACGGTCAAGAACAAGCACTGCCGATTTGACTGGAGACTCCCGATTTGTGGTCATCCTTTGGATAACCCTGTGAGGGCAGCTTACGTAAGCTTTAGATCCGACATATGGTTCCTGAAGGAGCAGGATAGAGATCTTTTGATTAATCGCCTCCGTCAAGCACTCCTGCATAGCCGCATAGCCTTTTTGCAGGTTGACTTGCACTATTTTAATGATCTGCTTCTCAGGCCTAGGAGATTGGACTGTGCGGTTAACCGTATCAATTTTAGCAATACGCTACTGCAGATCGGGCCAGTCTGTCCCATTTCAACCATTCTGGACAGCCATAACTGTAGGCAGGATGTTCTGTATCGGAGTGCTTTAGGGCTAAGCAATTAGTACAGCTTGGAGGGGAACTTTTAGCTCCGCACTGTCTTGTATCGTGGTCTCCGGAACAGTGGCCGCACCTTGAGCTATTCCTGCAGTCGTTCGCTTTGTGTCCAAAACCCATGCAATTGAAGCACTGAATAAGTGGGGTTTGGTCTACAGCTTCTACCACTTGGTAACCAACTCTAAGTTTGCGGCCTTGTATACGCTGCCACATAGCCGGAGTCGCCTCCAAAATAATATTGTTGAGCAGGCTTATTCGGCCCTTGGTGCGGCGGACCACTCTTACTCGTCTCTCCTCTTCTTTGACGTCTTCAATTAGGCTCTTATTTTGCATTTTAACTGCCTCCTCTATTCTGGTGTTGGACAAGTCTGATGTGACGCCAATCAGACGCAGGAGAGGGCTCTTCGGGCGAGTATTGGAGACAGTTAAGCCCAGAGTTTGTTCTTTTATAGCCTGCTGGAGCTTATTCCTTTCTGCATCCGAGTCACAGTTTATTATGACTCTCTGGCGGCTTATTTTTGCGACCTTATTTATTCCTATGCCCATGCTGATGACATCAACTCCATCCTTGACCTTTTTAAGGATGTCTTCACCTGTGTGCCGTGGCTCGATAGACTCTAGAACTATTCCGTGCTTTGGTGTCGCAAGCACACCTGCATAAGTCCGTTTTGATCCATCAGCAGGGGAAGACGGCTTTGAAAATACACTCTTATAAGTCGGTGCCACCTGGTCCCCGTTATTTGGTAAAAGGGCCCTAGTTCTAGACGTTGTTTTATTTAATTCGGTTATCGCAACGAGAACTTGGTCTCCTGAATTTTTCATATGAGCAATGTCCTTTTGTAGGCTCTGTTTTTCATTGGCGGTCCAGACTTGCTCACATGCATTTCGTGGTTCCCTGAAACGCTGTGATCCGTCTAGGTTAGCCATGTTAAGCGTACCCAGCTCCAATCGCATCATAGCGATATCCTCTTGCAAGGTTTTAGTATCCAGTTCACACTGTCCTCCCATAGACAGTTTTTCGGTTTTGTCAATTAATTTCTGCAGACCTTCGGACTGCTCTTTATATTTTGCCTCAAGTTCATAAACCAGATATCTGGCAGCCTCAGCCTCTTTAAATGTGGCACCGACTTGCTCCAGGAGTTTATCCTGAGCTTTTTGGTGTGAACACATAATTGTCTGAAGCGCCTCGTTATTCTTCGTGACCTGTCTTGATAACTGGCGTTCGTAGCTGGCTCTCATCTTCTCTTTGTCCGCTATGTGGCGGTTTCTAGAGTCGGCTAGTCTCATGACCATTTCATGCAGGCCATGCATACCACTACAAACGTCCTCTCTGATCTCACGACTAATGTTGCGGCTCTCCTCTAGTCTTGATTTGGTCTTTTGTAACAAGGCATTAGCCAGGCGAGGCATTTCATGTAGAGCACCTCCGCCAACGGAAGAGATGTCGGAGACGAAATAAGATTCTTCGTCCCCCGCTTCCCTTGGCTCCTCTGCCTGGATGATGCTGCGCTCCAGATTGACCTCGGATGCCGCCCTTATCTGAGCCCTGATTCGAAGAAGTGAGGCCTCAGATCTCGGCTTCGGTGGTGGCAGCTTCACTGTTGGACTTTGCACAGGCGTGGAAGTTGCCGCCAGATCCCCTTCGCTGCTGCGTCTGGTTCGAGTTTGAGACTCCGGGGTGGACCGTACAGGTGATTCGGTCGCGCTATCAAACTCCGTTCTGTTTGAGCTACCACTCCCGTCGCTTCCCGTAACAGAGCTTATCTGCTCCCTTATCTGGCTCATAACTTCGGAGTCGTTCGAGATGGTTGCCTTGGCCGAAAGGGTCTTCTCTGACAACTTTTTGTTTGCCCGGCGCACCATAGTCCTTATCTGCTTGGTTTGTTTGGACGGCGAACATGGTTTTGCCGATGTCCTGCTACTTATCGTACTATTGGAGGATGATGACATTTTTATGTTCGTGCAGGAGGTCAAGCGACCAAATACTTCCGCAAGGTGGCTTCTCAAGGCAGTGGAAAAGGTGACCTGTCAAAATCCCGACCGTCCTAGTCCAGTAGTTAAAAAGTTACGCTTTTTACTTTATTTAATTTGTCTCTCAGCGGTTCCTTGTGACTCGTGTCACTACAAGATGACAATTGTACTATGTCACTCAGCGGTTACTTTTGAATCGAGTCACCCCAAGATGACAATTGTCACTGGTCACTCAGCGGTTACTATGACTCGTGTCCCTTCGAGATGATAATTGTCACTTGTCATCCGCAAGTGACCGCCGATGACCTGAAGTCACCTAGAATTTCGAAAACTTCACCTGTGATTTCTCCGATAACATGCGATCACCAAGAACTCAATTAGTCGGCCCGTAGGTATCATGAGCGCGTTCCTCGCTTGCCCTTTGCTGTTTTTGTCACAGTAGGTGACAGGCTGTCATCAAAGTCACCAGAATTTAGAAAAAATTTTCTTACAATTTTAGCGGCGAAAGCTTAGACAGTGACTGGCTGGTGACCTGGCTTCCTTCGTTATCCACCCACAGGTGCGAAATGGCAAGGCTCCTTTCCGAGGACACAGTACAACACTTTCACTTTATATGTCACCTTCGGTTGACATGTGGTCACTCGCGGATTACATGCAGTCACTCGCGGATGACATGCAGTCACCAAAAAGTCACCGTAATTTCGCGTCCGAATTAAGAAAAATTGGTGTCAAACACGTCTGCACTCTTCTGCGGTTGGCGCGCGACTGGTTAGGTTAGGTTAGGTTAGGTTAGGTTAGGTTAGGTTAGGTTAGGTTAGGTTAGGTTAGGTTAGGTTAGGTTAGGTTAGGTTAGGTTAGGTTAGGTTAGGTTAGGTTAGGTTAGGTTAGGTTAGGTTAGGTTAGGTTAGGTTAGGTTAGGTTAGGTTAGGTTAGGTTAGGTTAGGTTAGGTTAGGTTAGGTTAGGTTAGGTTAGGTTAGGTTAGGTTAGGTTAGGTTAGGTTAGGTTAGGTTAGGTTAGGTTAGGTTAGGTTAGGTTAGGTTAGGTTAGGTTAGGTTAGGTTAGGTTAGGTTAGGTTAGGTTAGGTTAGGTTAGGTTAGGTTAGGTTAGGTTAGGTTAGGTTAGGTTAGGTTAGGTTAGGTTAGGTTAGGTTAGGTTAGGTTAGGTTAGGTTAGGTTAGGTTAGGTTAGGTTAGGTTAGGTTAGGTTAGGTTAGGTTAGGTTAGGTTAGGTTAGGTTAGGTTAGGTTAGGTTAGGTTAGGTTAGGTTAGGTTAGGTTAGGTTAGGTTAGGTTAGGTTAGGTTAGGTTAGGTTAGGTTAGGTTAGGTTAGGTTAGGTTAGGTTAGGTTAGGTTAGGTTAGGTTAGGTTAGGTTAGGTTAGGTTAGGTTAGGTTAGGTTAGGTTAGGTTAGGTTAGGTTAGGTTAGGTTAGGTTAGGTTAGGTTAGGTTAGGTTAGGTTAGGTTAGGTTAGGTTAGGTTAGGTTAGGTTAGGTTAGGTTAGGTTAGGTTAGGTTAGGTTAGGTTAGGTTAGGTTAGGTTAGGTTAGGTTAGGTTAGGTTAGGTTAGGTTAGGTTAGGTTAGGTTAGGTTAGGTTAGGTTAGGTTAGGTTAGGTTAGGTTAGGTTAGGTTAGGTTAGGTTAGGTTAGGTTAGGTTAGGTTAGGTTAGGTTAGGTTAGGTTAGGTTAGGTTAGGTTAGGTTAGGTTAGGTTAGGTTAGGTTAGGTTAGGTTAGGTTAGGTTAGGTTAGGTTAGGTTAGGTTAGGTTAGGTTAGGTTAGGTTAGGTTAGGTTAGGTTAGGTTAGGTTAGGTTAGGTTAGGTTAGGTTAGGTTAGGTTAGGTTAGGTTAGGTTAGGTTAGGTTAGGTTAGGTTAGGTTAGGTTAGGTTAGGTTAGGTTAGGTTAGGTT
>NC_069088.1:0-5000 GCF_947172395.1 Bicyclus anynana | reverse complement strand
GGCAATCAAATATAAGATGCAATATATTTTCTTCCTGCCTTTCGTCGCAGACACAGCTTGGACTATCTTTGCACTTGAATCTGTGTAGGTACTCAGCAAAACCACCGTGTCCTGTGAACACTTGTGTCAAGAGAGGCGTCATAGTTGTTTTCTTTAAAAATTTGTGTGCAGCTTCGACCGTCGGCAGAAAGGTCTTTGTCACGGAGGCTGTATGTCCAGATTTGTAGCGTTCGGCCCACTTCACGATGGTGTCTCTTCTGATGTTTCTTTTAATATATGACACAGGACAACCATCGTAATTGGGCCTCGTTTTTAATTTTTCGACAGCCTCCTTTGCCAAAACGTCAGCTCTCTCGTTCCCCTCTATTCCAATATGAGCTCGAACCCAGAAGAAGTTTATTTCTTTGCCTTTTGCCTTCAAGAGAGATAAATTTTTCTTGACGGCAAAAGCAAGAGGATGGAATGTTTCGGTACCGCCTAGCGTTTCCAACGCTGACCTTGAGTCGCTAAGGATATTCACAGATGGTTCCTTGGTTTTTATTGCGACTTTTGTCGCCTGGTAGAGTGCGTACATCTCCGCCTGGTACACTGTGCAGAAGGATTCGAGACGAAACTTTTTAATTAAAGTTTCCTCTCCATCCTTCCAGCACGTCAGGGCTGCACCCACTCCACCCTCCATCTTACTGCCATCTGTGAATATTCTTAGTCCGGTCATCGCTTGTTTTGCCTCGCTTTCCGACTCTTTGTCCTCTAAGCACCGAAACTCCACGGCAAACTCCTCTGAGGGATGCAGGGCATCGAGAAAACTGACTCTCCTTTCTACCTCTCTGCCACACAAAATGTCTTGCGGACGTCCTCTCTTGGCTTCGTACAGTTGGGCTGCCTCCTGTATTCTTAGGTCCAGCGGTATAAGGTCAGCTAGTAGAAGGGCTGCGTTCAGTGACACAGTGCGATAGGACTTGCAGATTTTTTGGGCAAAACCTCTCTGCACTGTGTTCAACTGTTTTTGCGTTGTAATTTTTTCTGTGGCCGGTGCCCATACACTTGATGCATACATTATAATGGGTTCAATCACCGCCACATATATAGTCCTGATAGTCTCGGAATTCAGTCCCCAATTAATTTTTGCTGCTCTTGCCAAAGGTTTATAAATGTTTGTCGCTTTCCGGCACACTGCTGTTATATGACTATTAAATGTCAGTTTATTGTCAATCAATAATCCTAATATTTTTATCTCCTTGACCAGTTCGATTTTTGTACCACCCATGACTATGCGTGGGGTCTCGTATTTAAGCTTATTCGTCACTACCATGGCGTTGGTCTTATGTGGTGCAAACTTGAGCTTATTTGCAAGGCCCCACTCATAGACACGACTGAGTACGTGTGCCGCTTTTTCTTCTATTTTTGTAACACTGAATCCCGAAAATACCAGAACTATATCATCTGCGAAAGCTTGGCAGTGAATGCCGCTTTCCACTATTTGATCCAGTAGAGGGTCTAAAAGTGCGTTCCATAGCGTGGGTCCGCTTATAGATCCCTGTACGCAGCCCTTCGTGGTAGAGGTACAGAACTCTTCGTCTGCATACCTCACATACACTTTCCTATCCTTCAAGTAACTATCGACTATTCTACGCAAGCTGAGGGGGCATTTCTTTTCGGCTAATCTGCATTTGATTGCCGGCCACCATGCACTGTCAAATGCCCCTTCAATGTCCAAAGACACCACGACATTTATTTTCTTTGCTTTCAGGCTATTTTGGATGTGCTGAACGAGGTCATATAGTGCGTCCTCTGTAGATCTTTGTGGGACAAATCCGTATTGTCTCGTATTGAGTTTGGGAAGCAGGTGCCATCGAATCCTTTTAATTATCATCTTCTCCAGTACCTTTCCGAAGACCGACAGAAGCCCTATGGGCCTGTATGACTTTGGCTTGGTGTAGTCATCCTTGCCTGGCTTCCGTAGGACCACTATCGTAGCCTCCTTCCACAGTACTGGAAAATATGATAAGGAGAGGCACCGTCTTACCAAACTCAGAAATACGTCTTCATTCACTCTGATTGCGGCCAGACATATATCGGCTGTGAACCCGTCTGCGCCTGGCGCTTTTTTGGGATTAAAGCTCTTGGCCGCCTGCATCAGTTCGTCCCAGGTAAAGGGAGGATCTTGTGTCTCCCTTTGGTCTTCTTCCGTGCCTCGTTCAGCCATCCGTCGCGTCTCTCTATGTATTTCGTTGTCTTCTGACTCTAAGTCCTGCGGAAAGAACGTTTTTGCCAAAAGCTGAACTGAGTCCCCAGGGCTCAGGACAACTCCGTTATCTGTTAAGAGATGGTCTTCATACCTTTTCGAGGATCTTCGTATCACTCTATATATCCCATCCCAAACACTTTCACGGTCCTGGGTCCTGCAGAACTCCTTCCAGCCTTCGGTTTGAGCCTTTAAAGTTTCTAACTCATATTTTTCTTTTGTTCGCAGGTACTCTTCGACAACGTGTGACCTTCTTCGTGGTGCTGCGCAGGATATTCTTCGCTTCTTCGTCATGACCTCTTTTTTCAGTGCTTCGAGTCTTCCATTCCACCAAGGTAAGTCAAACTTTGATTTGTTAGTGATGGGGGGGATCGATTCACGACACGCCTGTTCGACACAGTAAGTGTATTTATTTATTATGTATTCCATTTCAACTGGTGTGTTTATATTCTCAATTTCAGTTTTGGTTAATTTATTTTCTGTTAGTTTATCACTTAAGACCTGTTCAAATTTATTCCAATTCGCTTTACGTGTGTTAAATTTTCTTGTTGTTTTTGCAGGTCTTGCACCAGTTGATTTTTTCAGCCGTATCGTGAAAGTGATAGCGTTATGGTCGGAGCTTGTAACGCTCTGATCAACCCTCCAATCATTTACCAATCCCATCAGATCCTGGCTACAGAATGTGACATCGACGGTACTTTTACATATGACCCCGTTTCTTATGGTGAAGAAGGTCGGAACTGTCCCTTCGTTCAGCATGTGCATTTCCATCTCCTCGACAACACCCGCAAGGGCTTCGCCCCTGTGATCTTCGGACTCACTACCCCACCATGTGCTCCAAGCATTCGCATCGCCTCCAATAATCAATTTCCGAGGTTGGAGCTTATCTGTGATCATTTTTATATGTGTGAGGTAGGGTTCAATGGGCTCGCTGTCTTCGAAGTAGATGGAAACTACACATACTTCCCAGGAGCTCGTCTTAAGGGTAGCCACTGCGATATTTTCAGTGGTGAGTGTTGGATGTTCAATCACCCGGAGATCTTCATCCAGCACTAATATCGCGGCTTTTACCGGTTTTACCCTTTTATGCACTTTCTGGAAGACCCTGTAGCCCCTCATCTGAGCGAGTTCACCATCCGCACCCACGTATGGCTCCTGCACCATCGCAAAACTGACACTCCTTTTCTGGGCTTCGTATATTAGCTCCTTCGTGGCCAATTTTGCACGTCGCAGGTTAGCCTGGATGACTCGGTAAAATCGCTCAGCAGCAGCAGCATTGTCCTGGGAGCCCGGTGCGCCTTCAGCAGTACGCCACTCTCGCCCTTGCCAGAGCGTCCCACTTTTTCCTTACCGGACAGTTTTCTTCAAAACAGTTGTGGTCCGTTAAATCAAGTTTAGCGCTCTGGCAATTGCGACAGGTGGGTTTGTCGCCTGCTTTCCATACTGGGCAGTCTGTGCGCAGGTGCGAACCTGCGCAGTGGCTGCAGATGTCCACGGATTCTTTGCAGTACTTTCGGCCGTGGCCATATCCGAGACATCTTGAGCACTGCACCAGTGGAGACTGGTCTTTGACCTGTACCCGCTGAAGGTCTATGTGCACCTTCCCTGCATCCACCAGACTTCGCCAAACCGGTGGCGACACCTGCAGTACCACGTGGCTCTCGAGCGGGTTCCTCGCCTTCCTTCTGAACCGCACGCTCACCCTGTACTCGTCTGCAGGTATCGCCCCCAGAATGGCGGAGTTTTGCCTTTCGAGGGCACCCAGGACATCCTCGTCATTGTTGATATTAAGCACATTGTGCAGAATGACGAGTGGGTCTCTGTTGGCCTTCTCCTCCATCAGCAGTGTTGGGTTGCCAGTCCGTAGCTTCTCCGCTACTTTAGCCAGCTCTTCTCGTGTCTGGCAACCCAACACCACTTTTTGCTCTCGTGCTTTTCTCAACCTGTCCACTCGTATGCCCGAGGTCTTGGCGCTCACGGCTGCGCGAATTTTGCCTATGACGTCCTCGCTGGTGTCATGTGCATCCACCGAGGACACGACCATAGAGTGGACAGGGCGAGTTTGGGAGGGTAGGCCAGCAGGTCTGGCCGTCGCAGCCACCGCCGCGTATGATGTGCCGTCAGTGACTTTGTACTTTTCTACCTTGTCACTAATTTTTAGGACCTGGTCCTTGACGACACTCATGTCGGCACTGACCGCGACGACCAGTTCCCGCTGCTGCTGAAGCTCTACCATCACTTCCCTTGCAAAGTCGGCAACGGTAGCAGTCGGGGCGGCAGGAGATGGTGTCCCGCCGCTGAGACGAAGGGTTATTGTGTATAAGCAGGAGAGGCACTCTATGACCGTCTCCTTAATTGTGGCCTTGATATTACCCGACTGCTCTAGTTGGAGTTTGGCCTCCTGAAAGAGTCGGTTCGCTACTATTCCAAGTTCTTCCAGAGGGCCCTCCGACGCCGACTTTGCCAGATTAGGCATATCTGGTGATGGGGGCTTGACTGGGGGCTTTTTACGGGGTTCTGTTTCTATGTGTTTCATATTAATGCTTGCGACGTTTGAGTTCCGTGTATTCGAGGTCCTTGAAGCCATTTGAAATGTGTAAGTTGAGAGATGTATAGGGTCTCTCAACAGTCGATAGTTACTTAAACCTTATAAATAAATACTTATGCTTATTGCTAGAAGATGTAAAGTCTACTAGCAGTCAATGAATTATTTGAAACCTAGCCTAATTAAATAATTTAAATCACCTAACCTAAG
>NC_069087.1:19049581-19119581 GCF_947172395.1 Bicyclus anynana | reverse complement strand
GCAGCCACCTTTTATCCACAGGATGATTCTATCAGTGATATTCAGGAACAAAAAGAGACTAGGATAGCAGTGAAGGAAGCAGTACAAACTCTTTCTACAGAGGGAGCTCGCCACTTCACCAAGGAAGAGGTAAAGATAGTGTTAGAAGGCATGAGCGCAAAAAAGGCGCCTGGTGAGGATGGTTTAACCGCGGACATCTGCTACAGAGCCTTTCAGACAAAAGCAGAAGTACTACTGAGCATATATAATAAATGCCTTGACTTATCATACTTCCCGGGCATATGGAAGTCCGCAGTGATAAAAATCATCCCAAAACCACATAAGGAAGACTACACGGCACCCAAATCGTATAGACCTATCGGGCTTCTTCCTATCCTCGGAAAGGTCCTTGAAAAGGTTGCAGCAAATAGAGTACTATTCCAACTAGGGCAAGAGCAAAAATTGAGTTGGAGACAATATGGTTTTATGCCACAGAAGGGGACGGAGGATGCCCTGTATGACGCGGCCAGAATCATAGAGAATGCCTGCTCTAACAAGAAAATTGCTGTCGCCGTATCATTAGACATCGAAGGGGCATTCGATAATGCCTGGTGGCCGGCTATCATGGACCAGCTAATAAAGAAAGGAGTAGAACCTGCTCTCACAAAACTGGTCGCCAGCTACCTGTCGTCGCGCATTGTCAAGGTTCGATACTTAGGCGAGGAAGTCCAAAGGAACACCAATAAAGGTTGCATCCAGGGCTCTACTTGCGGCCCCTTACTGTGGAATATTCTATTGGATGACCTTTTAGGAAAAGAAAAAGAGATTGGAACTCACATACAGGCATTTGCAGACGATATTCTGCTGATAGGAGTCCACTCTGGAAAACAAAATAAATAAGGCGCTGGCAGTTGTCACAAAATGGGGCAAAAAAGTCAAACTAAGGTTCGCCGCACATAAGACCCAGGTGACGTTATTCACTAAGAAGCTCTTATACTACACACCAGTAGTGAGAATGATGGGCCAAACGCTTACGGCAGAAAGCCATCTGAAGATTCTTGGACTAACTTTAGATGAGAACCTTAACTTCGTACGGCACATCACGGAGACAACGAATAAGGCCATCCGAATCCACAAAAGTTTGACAAGAGCTGCAAGAGCCCAATGGGGCCTAAACACAGAGATTCTGCGGGTCATATACATTTCAGTGATAGAGCCAGTAATGCTATACGCAGCCAATGTGTGGGCCTCAAAGGCACAAACTGTCCAAATCCGTACAAAATTAGATAAAGTTACCAGGATGTCCGGCATCATTATTTCGAAGTCACACCGTACGGTTTCCCTCACCTCCAGTACTATCCTGGCTAGAATAATACCCCTGGACCTTCGCGCCCTCGAAGTAAAGGAGTTGTACGAGATAAAGAAAGGACGTCAAATAGATTGCTTACCGCTGAGCGGCCGGCACTACACTCGGTTGCTGTAACCTCTACAGACGAACAAGAGACAGGGGAACAAGTGCTCCAGCGCATTAGGACTGCAGTAAATGCAAAGGAGACTGGAGTACTTGTCGATAGGGTCAGGAAGGCGAGAGACCGTAAGGTTATAGTGGGATGTGGCACAAGGGAGGAACGCGAAAAGGTTATGCACAGACTGAAAAATGCTAACCTATGCGTAGAAGAAATTAAAAATAAAGATCCGCTTATAATCCTGAAGGACGTCCTCCACTATAATACCGACGAGGACGTCCTGCAGGCTTTAGCGGACCAAAACAAAAATTTATTTAAAGATATTAAGAAAGAAGATTACAGAGCGGAAATTAAATATAGAAGAAAAGTCAGAAATCCTCTCTTGTGCCACATCATTTTGAAGGTGTCCCCACAGGTGTGGTCGCGTGTGACGGCGGCGGGCGCCATACACGTTGACCTGCAGCGGGTGAGGGTTGAGGACCAATCCCCACTCGTGCAGTGTTCTGCGTGCTTAGGCTACGGGCATAGCAAACGATTCTGCAAAGAGCCCGAAACGAGATGCAGCCACTGCGGGGAAGCTCACCTCAAGGCGAGCTGTCCGAAGTGGCAGGCAGGAGTCTCCCCGACCTGCTGTAACTGCACGCAGGCTGGGTTGGACGCGAAACACAACGCGTTTGACCAAGCCTGCGTGGTGCGCCGGAAGTGGGAGGCCTTGGCCAGGACAACGGTAGCATATTGCTAAAGTTGTCCTGGACGAGACCGGAGCCACTTTGAAGCCTTACCGGGTGTTCCAGGCAAATTTGAAGTGCAAGCAACTCGCCACGCAAGAGCTCATGCTCGAGGCCACGCAGAACAAAGTGGCCTTTGCGTTGGTCCAGGAGCCGTATGTCGGCGGGTCGGGTTCGATGCGGGACTATCGGGGTGTGCGTGTCTTCCAGTGCGCCGGTAGACAGGGTGACCGCGTCAAAGCCGCAGTTGTCGTGTACGACTGCGACTTGGCCGTGACCCTTGATACCAAGTTCACCACCAACAACATCGCGGTGGTGCGAATAAAAACCGGTGCCTGGGAGATGGGTGTCATCTCGTTCTACTTCGAGCCCGACCAGCCGATAGAGCCATACTTGGACCAACTAGCCGCAGTAGTCTCGAGCATGGACTCTCGATATGTGGTGGTTGGAGGCGACGCAAATGCCTGGAACACCTGGTGGGGAAGCAAAAAGACCGACAGCAGAGGGGAGACCTTGTTTGGGGTTCTAGAGGAGCTCGACCTGCAGATACTCAATCAGGGTAGCACCCCTACTTTCGACACGATTAGAGGAAATAAAAGGTACTCTAGCCGTGTCGACATTACGGCGTGCTCACCGGACGCACTCTTGTTAGTGTCGGATTGGAGGGTGGATGACAGCGTGACGAGTTCGGACCACAACGCTATAGCGTTCTGTATCAACCTGAAGAAGGAGAGACCTATGATCATCAGTGGAACGACGCGTAAATTCAACACCAAAAAGGCAAACTGGGATGAGTTTTGCACAAAGCTCACCCAGCTGCAAAACGAAAATTTTATCAAAAGCGGTTCTATCGACGCAATCGACAACACCGTCGATTTAGAAAAAAGTGTTGAATTATACGTTAGTCTTATAGCGAAGGCATGCGAAACTAGCATGCCAATCAGGAAGATAACAGAGCGCTATAGTCTACCCTGGTGGAATGATGAACTCGCCGCGCTAAAACGTGATGTAAACACCAAGCGCCGGCGTATTCGCTGCGCTGCACCGATCCGACGCGACAGAGTCATAGAAGAGTATCTGCAGGCAAAGGAGCTCTATGAATCGCTTGCTAAGACAACGCAGATCGCGAGCTGGAAAGCGTTCTGCGAGCGTCAAGACAGAGAGGGTCTGTGGGATGGGATATACAGGGTCATAGGTAGAACCACGGTGAAAAAGGTTGACGTACCGTTGGTCAAAGACGGTAAGGCCTATGACCCTAGCGAATCAGCAGCATTGTTGGCGGGGATCTTCTACCCGGAGGATCTTGGGATTGAAGACAACGTACGAGACGCGCCGCTAAACGGGTAAACGAGTGGACTCCAAATGAAACTTTGGATCCACCGTTTACCGCCGTTGAACTAAGCGACGCGGTCTCGAGCTTCAATCCCAAGAAAGCCCCCGGCTCGGATGCATTAACCGCCGACATATGCCAACGCGCTATTTCGCTTGACCCCGACGCGTTTCTCAGCCTCGCCAATAAGTGCCTCGAACTGGGCTACTTTCCGATCATATGGAAGGAGGCCACTGTTGTGGTCCTCCGGAAACCAGCAAAGGAGGACTACACCAACCCCAAGGCCTATCGTCCGATCGGATTGTTGCCTGTTCTGGGCAAGATCCTTGAGAAGATGGTTGTCAATCGTATAAAATTCTACATTCTGCCAGGGATTAGTACTCGTCAGTATGGCTTTATGCCCCAGAGGAGCACGGAGGACGCTCTCTATGACCTAGTGAAGCACATTCGCGGGAAACTCGATCAAAAGAGACTCGTGACTGTTGTTTCGCTGGACATAAAGGGCGCCTTCGATAGCGCCTGGTGGCCGGCTATCAAAGTCAGACTGGCTGAGGAAAAGTGCCCTGTTAACATCCGCAGAATGATTGACAGCTATCTTCAGGATCGAAAGGTGAGGGTGAGATACGCGGGAGCCGAACACATGCGCAACACCACCAAAGGCTGTGTTCAAGGCTCTATTGGGGGTCCCATCCTATGGAACCTCTTGTTGGATCCACTACTGCGGGGCCTCGAAGAACGGGGGGAACATTGTCAAGCCTTTGCTGACGATGTTGTCCTCGTCTTCGACGGCGACACGGGGTTGGAGGTTTCGCTGCGGGCCAATGCTGCTCTCGCCTATGTGCGGGAGTGGGGAGTCAGAAACAAGTTGAGGTTTGCACCACACAAAACAAAGGCGATGGTGCTAACCCGAAAACTGAAGTACGACTCCCCGCGCCTGAATATGGGCGGGACCAGCGTTGACCTGTCCGGCGAAATAAAAATCCTGGGGCTCACGATAGACAGCAACCTGACCTTCAACTCTCATGTGAAAAACACTTGCAAGAGAGTTGAAGATCTGTATAAGCAGCTGTCGAGGGCCGCCAGGGTGAGCTGGGGACTCCACCCCCAAGTCATAAAGACTATTTATACCGCAGTAGTGGAGCCAATAGTCTTGTACGCCGCCAGTGCCTGGGCGCCCGCTGCCAGGAAGCTCGGGGTGCGAAAGCGCTTGAGTACGCTTCAGAGAGGCTTCGCCCAGAAAATGACCAAGTCGTACCGTACCGTCTCTCTGAACGCCGCCATGGCACTCGCTGGGATACTCCCCTTGGATCTCCGAATCCGTGAGGCCGCGTCCCTGTACGAGGCCAAAAGAGAGGAGAGGAGAGTGTCGGAGCGATTGCTTGGCGACAGAGAGATGGATGGGAGAGTGCCGTATTGTGCAAGGCCGCATCCGGCCGGAAGGCTCTGCCTGCGGTTTACCAGCCTGGTTGACCGAGACGACCTTGAGCGTAATAACACTCAAGCAGTGCGCATCTTCACTGATGGCAGTAAAATTGACGGCAAGGTTGGGGCCTCGATCTCCATATCGGAATCGCGAGGCCGAAACCAAAGCCGTCAAGCTAAAGTTGAGTGCGCACTGCTCGGTCTATCAGGCTGAGCTTCTTGCCCTGGACAGAGCTGTCTCTCTCGCGGCGAAACGCCCGGAAGCCTCCATTGGCATATACACCGACTCGAGATCTTCGCTCGAGTCGGTGGTCGGGCGTAATTCCTTCCATCCCCTCGTGAGTAACATCCGCGACAACTTGAGAGTTTGTCACACCCAGAACAAGGAACTTTCCCTGTTCTGGGTGAAAGCTCACGCGGGGCTGGAAGGAAACGAAAGAGCTGATGAGCTCGCGATAGAGGCGGCTCTGGGGTTGAAGAAGAAACCGGACTATGACCGATGCCCGGTGTCATTCGACAAGCGACTACTCCGTGAGGAGTCGCTGGACGAATGGGACCGGATGTATAAGTCCGATGAAACCGCGGGCACAACAAAAGTTTTTCTGCCGGATGTACGCTTTGCCCACAAAGTGGTCAAAACCATCGACCTAAATGTGGTGCTCACCCAGGTGCTGACTGGTCATGGAGGTTTCGCGGAGTACCTGCATAGGTTCAGGGGAAAGAGGATCCGGGGTGCGTGTGTGATGGCGGCCAATCAGAATCGATTCTGCATCTTCTGATAGACTGCCCTCAGCACGACGCGACCCGCGAGGACCTGCAACAGGAGTTGCGCGTGAGGCTGTGCAGGGGCTCCTTGCCCTCCATTCTGGGCGGGGCCTCTGGTCGAGAGGCGTTGCTCAAGTTCGCTAGCAGAGTAGCACGGGTTGCTATTGCCAGGAACAGAGCAGTGGATACAGACGTATAGTTTTTGGTATATTATTAACTTTCGTAAAAATCACACTGCTCTGTCCCTCGCAAAAGCCAAAAATTGAACCCTCAACTACCTACTTTATCCTGAGCATCTGGACCGAGAAAGATTTAATGGCCACACCTGAATAAGTATATTGATTTTAAAATTATAATTGTCTTTGTTGGTTTTATTTGTTTTGTTAATTTGTTTTATTCGATAAATTGTTTTTTGTTTAAAACGTAATAAATATGTAACAATCGCGAAATAAAACTAGTAAAATGTAATTAAAGTATAAAAATAATAAATAAAAATAAATAATTAAAATATAAAAAGATAAAAAGAGTAGGCAAAACAAGATCTCTGACCATGTCAGGGGACACCGGATTTAAAAAAAAAAAAAAACCTAACCTAACCTAACCTAACCTGACCTAACCTAACCCAGTCACTTATTATATTGACACTTAGTTTTAACTAAAACTGGACGATTAGGAGGCAATTTACACCTCCTAATATTACTAGGTAAGGTTGAGAAAACCTATTTCTAATTATTATTGTATTGTTGACTGTGGGGGCTTTTTACACCTCCCACATAGTTTAGTTATTAGTTATTATAGGTTTATTGTTATTTAATTATTACACTGATTTTTACCTGACTGGGAGAGATTATACACCTCCCATTCATTTTAGAATAGGTTAGGTTAATTTGACTTGTCGTCTTCCTGACATATTTATTGGGAGAAGAAGTAAGATGTTTGGAGTTGGATACAGAACTCCTGCAAAACCCAGTTCGACTGGAGCTGAGAAGCCTGTGCAAGTTATGAAGACACCCGAGATAGCCACTGTAAGTGACGACCTCTCCCTTGCTTCTCAGGCTGATGCGAATGGACAGTTCGCAGTCGGAAGAAGTGTTGGAGAGTGGGAAAAGAGGCTTTCTGCTTCGGGACCTTGCTCTCCTGTCTCACCAGGAAAAACAACATCGTGCGGCTCTTCCCAACAAAAAGCCAAAAGCTCCACCAGGGATAAATTGGCCTCACAAAAAGTGAAGCCAGCCTCAGTTGCGAATACTTCATGCACTACAAGTCCGCAGCGGCTTTCACCGCGGACGATGGAGGCTAAAGCCTGTCTTGTTAAGGCTAAGCTTCAAATAAACAACTCCAGGAATTTGAAGACTGAAATAAAGCTAGAAGTGACACAGGCAGTCGAAAGGCTCTACCAGCTGGTGAAAGAGGCCGAGACGGCAAGGCCCCAACCTTCTCCGACAGCGGGTGCTGATTTAGCCGAAAAAAGCGAATCACAAAGAAGCTTGGAAGTAGGAAAAGAGGCATTAGAAAGAAAAGAGAACGGTATAGATCAAGAGTTAGCGAAGAAACTGGACGAACATAGTAAACTCATGAAAGAAAACACTGAAAAAGTGATGGATCTAAAGGTTCAATTAGAAAAGTATCAGAACATGCAGGAAATAACAACAACTTATGCAAGTGTGGCTGCAGGCGTGGCTAGATCTCGGCCGATGGAGCAGGCCGCCTTGCATTCAGTTGTGGTTACTTCAAAAGATAAGGAAGAATCGGGTGAGGAGGTATTAAATAAAATCAGAGAGGCTATTAACGCAAAGGATGGAGAAGTTAAAGTAGACAGGTTCAGGAAGGCAAAAGACAGAAAAGTGATTGTAGGGTGTGAAACGAAAGAAGAGAGAGAAAAAGTTATCAGTAGACTAAGAAAAGCAGGAGAGCACCTTATACT
This sequence comes from Bicyclus anynana, assembly GCF_947172395.1. Lineage (NCBI taxonomy): Eukaryota > Metazoa > Arthropoda > Insecta > Lepidoptera > Nymphalidae > Bicyclus > Bicyclus anynana. The sequence goes on along the minus strand of NC_069087.1, from coordinate 19,111,967 downwards.
AGCAACGAGGGCGTCCTCAAAGCCTTAAAGAGCCAGAATAAAGGTATGTTTAAGGATTTGCAAGATGAGGACAACCGAATGGAAATAAGGTTTAGAAAGAAAACAAGGAATCCTCATACTTGCCACATAGTACTAAGAGTATCCCCTAAAGTCTGGACTATTATGACGACGGCAGGCGCAGTGCATATCGACCTGCAAAAAGTCAGAGTTGACGATCAATCTCCTCTCATCCAGTGTTCAATGTGCCTGGGCTACGGGCATACCCGAAAATTTTGTAAGGATTCCCAGGAAAGATGTAGCCACTGCGGAGAGGACCACCTAAAAGTCGACTGTCCCAAATGGTTAGCTGGATCTGTCCCCACCTGCTGCAACTGCAAGCGAGCTGGGATAGATGCAGCAAGCCACAATGCATTTGCCACGGAGTGTACAGTCAGAAAGAAGTGGGAGGCCCTTGCTAGAGCAACCATAGCGTATTGCTAAAGTTGCCCCAGGTAAAACTACAACAGCAGTACACCAGGGAGAAATAAAAGCCTACCGCGTCTTCCAAGCTAATCTACAACGAATGGAGCTTGCCACCCAAGAGCTCATGATCGAGGCCAACAAAAGAAAGGTGGCATTCGCATTGATCCAGGAGCCTTACGTGAGAGGAGTTGCAAGGATGAAGGACTACATAGGAGCTCGAATCTTTCAATGTACAAAAGGCGACGACGTGGTAAAGGCAGCAATCGTAATGTTTGATAAGGATCTCACGGTAGTGATGGACTCGAAACTTACGACCAAGAACATCGTTGTTGTAAAAATAAAAACCGTCGCCTGGGAGATCGGCTTAATCTCTTTTTATTTCGAACCAAAGACTCCAATTGAGCCATACCTGGATCAACTCAAAGAAGCAATTGGGGGCCTAGGCACTCGATTCGTTGTGGTAGGTGGAGATGCAAACGCAAAGGACACCTGGTGGGGTAGTAAAACGACGGATAAGAGAGGAGAAACGATGTTCGGAACCCTGACAGAGCTGGACCTACAAATACTTAATCAAGGCAACACCCCGACCTTTTACACAGTCAGAAGAAACAAAGTTTTGTCCAGCCGTGTAGACATCACAGCATGCTCAACTTACGCTCTGGCTTTTATAGATGATTGGGAAGTAGATGACGGCGTAACGAGCGAAGACCACAACGTAATTAAATTTAAAATCTCATTAGAAAAAGCTAAAGGTATAGTTATAGACAGAACTACGAGGAAATATAACACAAGAAAAGCAAACTGGGACGAGTTCAGCGAAAAATTCATTCAACAAATAAACGAAAGTGGCATTAATATAGACGTAATAGAAAGAGTAACAGAAAAGTCAGAATTAGATAACATTATAGAAGAATATACAAATACAATTACAATAGCATGCCATGACTCTATACCAACTAAGAAAAGTAAAGAAATATTTAACTTACCGTGGTGGAATGACGAGCTCGCCGCGATGAAGCAGGACGTTGTTACAAAAAGGCGCCGAATCCGCTGCGCTGCCCCTATTCGCAGAGACAAGGTTGTCGGAGAGTACCTGCAAGCAAAAGAAAAATATGAAAAAGAAGCAAAAAAGGCACAAATAGTTAGTTGGAAGACTTTCTGCGAGAGACAGGATAGGGAGGGATTATGGGACGGGATCTATAGGGTCATAAACAGAACTACGAGGAGACAAGAAGACCTACCGCTAATAAAAGATGGAATATCTTATGATCCTAGAAAATCAGCGCAGATGTTGGCTGAAATCTTTTACCCAGAGGACCGAGTTGATAGCGATAACGCGGAACATAGGCGTATGAGGAATAAAGCTGAACAAGTAAACGGAGGGTCGCAAAACGAAGTTTTAGACCAACCGTTTACCTCTGTAGAACTAACCAGAGTGACCTCTAGCTTCAACCCCAAAAAGGCACCCGGGTCTGACGGGCTAACTGCTGACATATGTCAGCGCGCTATATCTCTGCTACCCGAAGTTTATCTCGGCCTGGCAAATAAATGCCTAGAATTGGGTCACTTTCCCACGATCTGGAAGGAGGCAACAGTGATAGTCCTCCGCAAACCAGCGAGGACGGACTACACAAACCCAAAATCGTATCGACCGATCGGCTTGTTACCCGTTCTAGGAAAAATTTTGGAGAAGCTGATAGTTGGGCGTATTAAATGGCACATTCTTCCTAGACTTAGCACTCACCAGTATGGGTTTATGCCCCAGAAGAGCACCGAGGACTTCCTCTATGTTCTAATGAAACACATAAAAAGCAAGCTAAAACAAAAGAAAATTGTAACTGTAATATCGTTGGACATAGAGGGAGCCTTCGATTGTGCATGGTGGCCTGCTATTAAAATCCGACTGGCGGAGGAAAATTGCCCCATAAACGTTCGACGAATCATAGACAGCTATCTCGAAGACCGGAAAATCAGGCTGAGATATGCAGGAGTGGAGCACACTAAAATAACTAACAAAGGTTGTGTTCAGGGGTCAATTGGTGGTCCAGTCCTATGGAACCTTCTACTAGATCCGCTGCTAAAAGAACTAGAGAAACGAGGCGACTATTGTCAGGCTTTTGCCGATGATGTCGTGCTCGTTGTGGATGGAGACACGGGTCAAGACGTCTCGAGACAGGCAAATATCGCTCTCGCTCATGTCCGGGACTGGGGAGTACTCTACAAGATGAAGTTTGCACCGCAAAAAACAAAAGCAATGGTAATAACGAAAAAATTGAGTTATGACTCCCCAGTCCTGAACATGGGAGGGATCGACATCGACCTCTCGAGGGAAATAAAAATATTAGGGCTCACAATTGACGATAAACTGACCTTCAACTCGCATGTTACCAACGTCGGTACCAAGGCAAAAAATATATACAAACAGTTGTCAAGAGCCGCCCGAGTCAGCTGGGGTCTCCACCCACATGTGATAAAGACCATATACACAGCAGTCGTAGAACCTGTCGTCCTGTATGCGGCTAGTGCCTGGGCGCCTGCTGTTGATAAGATTGGAGTACGTAAGCGCCTAAATGCAATACAACGAGGCTTTGCCCAAAAGATGACGAAATCATATAGAACCGTATCTCTGAACTCTGCCCTAATACTCGCTGGAATTCTCCCCTTGGACCTTAGAATTCAGGAGGCAGCTGCCCTACATGAAACCAAGAGAGGCGAGTTCCAGCGGGTGCTCGGAGACAGAGAAATAGAGATGAGAGCGCAATACACAACACTACCACATCCGGCAGAACAAGTCCAATTGAAATTTTCCAATTTGGAAAATGAGGAAGACGTGCAGAGCCACAATAATCAGGCGGTGCGGATTTTTACGGACGGCAGCAAAATTGGGGACAACGTTGGAGCCGCGTTATCCATTTGGAATAACACAGCCGAAGTCAAATCCCACAAATTAAAGCTAAGCCCACACTGCACCGTCTACCAGGCAGAATTGTTAGCTCTGTACAAGGCAGCTTCTTTCGCGGAGCAGAGCAAAGAAAACACCATCGGCATTTACTCCGACTCGAGGTCCTCTCTCGAATCGGTGGCTGGCCAGAATTCCCTCCATCCACTAGTAGCGAAAATAAGAGACAAACTAAAAGCTTGTCAAACCCAAAACAGAGAAATATCCTTGTTTTGGGTAAAAGCGCACTCAGGTTTGGAGGGGAATAAGAGAGCCGATGCACTCGCAAAGGAAGCTGCCATGACCCTAAAGAAAAGACCAGATTATGACCTATGTCCGGTTTCATTCGTTAAGCGACAACTTCGTGAAGTGTCGCTTGACGAATGGAACCGGAGGTATACCTCAGAAAAAACGGCAGGGATCACCAAAGCTTTTCTGCCCGATGTGAGATTCGCAAAGAAAATAATAAACAAAATAGGTAACAACAAAGTGTTGTCTCAAATATTGACTGGTCACGGTGGATTTGGTCATTACCTGCATAGATTCCATCGCAAGGATAATCCCGGATGCATATGCGATGAAGCAGTCGATGAAACGATAATCCATCTACTGATAGACTGCCCACAACATGAAGTTCTGCGGGAAGACTTGCAACAACAATTGCAAGTAAATCTATGCAGGGAATCAATCCCAATCATTATGGCAAAGACCTCTAGCAGAGATTTGTTTATTAAATTCGCAATTATAGTAGCACAGGTGGCAATCGAAAGGAACAAAGCAGACAACGTAGATTCGTAGTATTTTTTATATTATTGAATATAATAACTTACTCGAATAAAAATTGTACTGCTTTGTTCGTTTTGGAAAGCGTAAATATGACGTAACACCGAGTTATCCTAAGTTATATACTTTATAACTTAGGTATAATTTCATCAAATAAATAAATATGTCACAATCAGAGCTGCTATAAAAATTTTAAAACTGAAAATAACGACTCCGACAACCATATCGGGGGTAGAACGCATTTCATCAAAAAAAAAAAAAAACCTAACCCAGTCGCGCGCCAACCGCAGTAGAGTGAGGACGCGTCCGAGACCATTTTTAATTAAATCGGCCGCGAAATTCGGGTGACTTTTTGGTGACCGCGTGTCATCCGCGAGTGACTACGTGTAGTCCTGGGGTGACGTACTGTGGTCCTGCGGTGACCACCTGTCAACCGTGAGTGACATTTTAAGAATTAGCGACGTTGCTGCCTTTATTGTGACTCTATGTTGTTGGCTCCACCTGTTGGTGCTTGTGTAGTGAATAAACAGTGTTTTATGCCCATGGCATCCAAATTAATTGTCTAAAGGATAAAGCCATAGTGACATTGAGTGACCAAAGTCATCGTGAAGTGACAAGTCAACAGAGGGGACTTGTGGACATCTGGGAGGTGACAAGTATTACAAGAGTCACCAGTTGGTGGTCGTTGAGGTTTGAGTCTCACCTTCCAAAAATGTCCAGCTCAACTAATAGCTCGTCCTCCACGAGAAGAGTGGTCGCAAAACCCTGCACGCCTACAAAAACAAAGGCATCTAAACAGCAGAGTGTTGCGCGAAAGCCTGGCCTTAAGAAAACATCGACCATTCCAAAACAGGATTCAACGACTCAAGAGGGTCCTTGCGCTCAAAGTAAACAGCAAAACAGCTCTGATCAAATTCAGCTCAAATACCACATTCAGCGATGCCTTGGAAATTCTGCAGAGCACCCCTAACTCAAGAAGCACCAACTCTGAGAGTTACAAGAGTACCGCCAGTGCTGATGAGGAGGAAAGTTGCGATACATCGCCAAGAATGAGAAGAGGTAGTGAGAGTGACGCCCGCCCTACTACATCCACACCACAACCTGAGGAAACAAAAACAATATGCCAAAAACCTAGATCGGAGTCATCTCTCCTCAGAATAAAGGCCCAAATACGGGCAGCGTCTGTGGCTGAAAAAGAAAACAGTGTTAGAATGGCGGCAGAACCTGAAGATGATGAGGCGAGCAATTGTTCGGTCTTATCAGATATATCTGCAGTCGGAGGAGGAGCACTGCATGACATGCCAAGATTACACACTTTAAACACACTTTGGCACTGGAAGCCATAGTTAAATCTCAGCAGGGAGACAGGCAGACCATAAATGAAAAACTAAACGACACATTCAAAGAAATAGAGGCGGTTCGTTGGCTTACTTACGAGCTGGATACTAAAATGAAAGAACAAAAGAAAACAATAGAGGAAATTGCAACAAAAAGTGTGTGTGCACCGGCACAACTTGACACCGATACAGTTCAGCACATTCAACACGACATTGCGCTGATGCGGCTGGAATTAGGAACACTGAATATGACCGCAACGGAAAACTCGCTAAACGTGCAACCACCACTCAAAACCAAGCAGATAACCCATGAAAATGAACAAAAGATCCTGAAAGAAATCGCAGACATACGCAGAGACATCGGGGAGGCTTTTCGCCCGAAAATCCCAACACACACTCGCGACACAAATAATCAAAAGCCAACTTATGCGCAAATGGTCAATAAACCTAAGCATGGAGTTTTGCTTGAGTCTGTGGATCCAAGACATACAAGTGGGGACATCTTGAAGACTGTACAGGACAAGGTAGACGTCATAAACCTGGGAATTCGGATAAACAAAGTAGCGAAGATCAGCAAGCAGAGGCTAGTCCTGAATCCTGATTCGGATTGTGAACTCAGCCGAACTACTCGCCAATACGTTCTTCCCCAATGACAATCCTGGAGAAGACTCAGATTACCACATGAAAACTAGGGAAGTGGTCAGGAAAGAAATGGGCAAGATACAACTGGACGAAGCCTGTATAAGCATCACAATGGATGAAGTGTGGAATGTTATAAAGCAGATAAATCCAAATAAAGCTCCAGGTGAGGATGGCCTGACGGCTGATATTTGTTTTAACGCTTTTAAGACGGTCCCAAGTGTCTTACTAGGCCTTTACAATAAGTGCCTCAAAATAGGATACTTCCCCAAAATGTGGAAAGTTGCCAGAATTAAAGTAATAAGGAAACCCGGAAAAGAGGACTACACCAGCCCGAAATCCTATAGGCCCATTGGTCTTCTACCAGTGTTGGGAAAAATTCTGGAAAAAGTATTATGTGTGAGAATGACTTGGGCCATTGGTAAAGCTGGGTATCTAAGTAACAGGCAATATGGCTTTTTACCCCAAAGATCCACAGAGGATGCCCTTTATGACGCATCACCATTATCAGAAATGGCCTGGATCAAAAGAAGCTGATTGCAGTAGTCTCCCTAGATATAAAAGGGGCATTTGATAATGCGTGGTGGCCTAAAGTCATGGAACAGCTTATGAGCAAAGTAGAAGACAAATCTATAGTAAAAGTTATGCATAGCTATCTCGGAGACCGCCAAATCCGACTCAAATATGCGGGCCACGAAGCGACAAAAACCACTACCAGAGGTTGCATACAAGGATCTACTGCTGGACCTCTAATGTGGAACCTTCAAATGGATCCGTTACTACAAAAAGCGGAAACAATAAAGGCCCACATGCAAGCTTTTGCGGATGATATCCTCATAATAGCTACATCTCATAACACGCAAGACCTTAACGCACAAATAAATGAAGCCTTGGAGCTGGCGGCGGCCTGGGGTAAAACCCACAAAATGCGCTTTGCAGCCCATAAAACCCAAGCTGTACTAATAACAAAGAAGCTAAAGTACGACACACCATCCTTCTCTCTTAACGGAATAGATATAAAACTTACACCCTCAATCACATTGCTCGGCCTTACTATCGACGAAAACATGAACTTTTTAACACATCTCGATAGGGTAACAAAGAAGGCCCTTAATCTCTACAAAATGGTCGCGAGGGCAGCTAAAGCTACGTGGGGTTTGAATTCTGATATAATAAGACTATTATACACAGCGGTAATCGAACCCACAATCCTCTACGCTGCCAGCGCAGCGTAGAGGATTGTGGGTTCGATCAGGGAACCCATATCCGACAGAGGAAGACTCAATAAAGTGACCAGACTGTTTGCTATAAAAATATGTAAAGCTCACCGAACAGTTTCACTGAATGCTATTACCCTCCTTAGCACTATCATACCACTTGACTTACGGGCTAAAGAGAACTCCGAACTTTACCAATATAAAAGAGGTAAACACATCCCTGAGTTCCCAGGTAGGTTTTTAGAGACACTAGAAAGCCCTTTTATTCTACCCCACCCAGCACAAAGAATACCACTGCAATACGACCTCATTGGTACCCAAGAAGACTTAGATCACCTAAACGATTGGCCAATGGTTTATACCGATGGCAGTAAAATTCAGGGAAAAGTGGGCGCGGCCGTAACATGGTTTGAAGATGGACGGGAGAAAAGAAAAACAACCCTCCGACTGGCTGACTGCTGTACAGTCTTTCAAGCTGAACTGACGGCAATACAGGCTGCACTAAAAATGATCAGACGACATAAGGAGAGATCAGTTTACATTCTCTCGGATTCAAGGGCGGCAATCCAAGCGATTTCAGATCCTGGTAATCTTCACCCACTCGTATTCCGCATTGGTGAGGACATCAGAGACTATCTTAAAACTGGGGGAATAGTTCAACTGTTATGGGTCAAGGCGCATACTGGTATAACTGGGAATGAAAGGGCAGATGAACTCGCAAAACATGCTGCCCTTCATAATAAATGTGCCCCGGCGTATGAGGCGGTCCCGGTGGCCTCGGCAAAGTGGCTCCTCAGGGAGAAGACAGTTGAGATGTGGCAGCGCAGATACACAGAAGAAACTTCTGGGGAAACAACTAAGAAATTCTTCCCCAATGTGAAGCTGGCACATGGAGTCTTAAAAAAGTTGAGTCTAAACAACAAAGTCAGCCAACTTCTAACTGGGCATGGTGGCTTTGCTCAGTACTTATTTAAATTAAGGACAACCCAGCATGCGAGTGCGACCCGGACATTCCTGAAACCATCCTTCACCTACTCTGTGAATGCCCTAGGTGGGCAGCCAAGAGGTTAGACTTTGGCATTTGTTATAGATCTCCGAGTCGCACAAGACACACTGCACCTACTAGTCAACAAAGAAGAATTTTTGAAAATTTGGATTGATGGTGGTACATGGGGCTAACAGACGAAACGGCAGTGTTGTATCAACGCCAGCTGTCACCAGCACGACTTCGTCTTCCGTGCATAGGTAGGATCAAAACATAAAATTGAAAATTTTGAAACTTTAATTGCCTAGGTCTGAATTATATTAAAAGTAAACAAAAGTAAATAGATAATATTTTATTTACAAAAAAATTTTAATTAGTTTTAGGGAAAGCTATGGCAAGATGATGATTCCTAACACATGTACGCGTATATATGTATATATATGAGGTCCATGCATACAACTCCGGTGACCATTTGGTGGCGTAGTGACAGCTGCAAATGTAATAATATATTATAATAAGGCTCCGGGTGCAGGAGTCACCGGTTGGGGACTTTTGTGACACTGATATAGTGTAATTGCCCGGCTACAGGGATAACCATTTGGTGGCATTTGTAACTGTTGCCAATGTGGATAAGGCCTGTTTGTAAGGGTATTTACATATTCAAATACTCTTTTCGCTTGAGGTGAGTTTGAAATTTTCCGGCACTAACTCAAAGTAACAAAAGTCGAAAATTATGAAATTCAAACTAGCGTGTTCTGAGAGCGCGCTTATACGTAACTTTCAATGCCTAACCATATTCAAAGACTCTTTTCGCTTGAGGTGAGTTCGAAATTTTTCCGGCACTAACTCAAAGTAGCTCAAAAGTCGAAAATTATGAAATTCAAACTAGCGTGTTCTGAGAGCGCGCTTATACGTAACTTTCAATGCCTAACCATATTCAAAGACTCTTTTCGCTTGAGGTGAGTTCGAAATTTTTCCGGCACTAACTCAAAGTAGCTCAAAAGTCGAAAATTATGAAATTCAAACTAGCGTGTTCTGAGAGCGCGCTTATACGTAACTTTCAATGCCTAACCATATTCAAAGACTCTTTTCGCTTGAGGTGAGTTCGAAATTTTTCCGGCACTAACTCAAAGTAGCTCAAAAGTCGAAAATTATGAAATTCAAACTAGCGTGTTCTGAGAGCGCGCTTATACGTAACTTTCAATGCCTAACCATATTCAAAGACTCTTTTCGCTTGAGGTGAGTTCGAAATTTTTCCGGCACTAACTCAAAGTAGCTCAAAAGTCGAAAATTATGAAATTCAAACTAGCGTGTTCTGAGAGCGCGCTTATACGTAACTTTCAATGCCTAACCATATTCAAAGACTCTTTTCGCTTGAGGTGAGTTCGAAATTTTTCCGGCACTAACTCAAAGTAGCTCAAAAGTCGAAAATTATGAAATTCAAACTAGCGTGTTCTGAGAGCGCGCTTATACGTAACTTTCAATGCCTAACCATATTCAAAGACTCTTTTCGCTTGAGGTGAGTTCGAAATTTTTCCGGTACTAACTCAAAGTAGCTCAATATGAAAATATTGAAAACTCCCACTAGGCACTCTGTTGTCACTGGTTGACGAATCATCCATACTCCTCTTAGAATGCCGTTCTTCCTCAGCAAGTCATGTATTTTTAACAAACTCCAGTGTTACTGCAGATTTATCCATAATGTAAACAGTATCCATCGCAGATACCACACTGTCAAAGTCAGGAAGCATAGCCACTAAGAGTTGGCTTACCATCTCGTCCTCCTCCAACTTCCCGCTAACAGTCCTTAAACCGGATGCTAAAGATTCAAACGCCTGCAAAAATTTTTTAAGAGGCCTATTACTTGAAAACTCCATTTTTGCTAAGCTTTTTGAGTTGTAACCAAAGATCATCCCCTTGCACTCAGTGTGTCAATCATTTCTATCCTTATCCTTAATCATAGTTAAAATACTGTCTGCTAAGCTTTGGACTATGAGATTACTGGCTTTCACATCTCGCTTTATAAATTCCGCCAACAACACAGGATCTGTAGGCATTACGTCATCCAGTACGCATAACATCTCATGTTGTTCGAGTACCAAACGCACTCTAAAAAGCCAGTTACTATAAATTATTGTACCAACAAATGGTTTTATAGCCACCATCGACTTAGAAAATAAATTATCTATTCACACGAAAAATAGATGTTTACAACAAGATGGCTTCACCTTGCTCACGTACCTTTCTAGTATTCCAAATCGCAGCTCCGTTACCTGGTCCCGTAAAAACGTATTTGGTCCCGTTTCCTATCTGAGCCCATAACCTATTAATCTTCACTAAGAGGTGGAAGTGCTGGATTTAGAGACCAATAAGTATTGAGATGAGCAATTATATGAACTTGATTTATTTAATTAAGAACAACCTTAATAAACAGTAAGCCTAATATTTTTATTTTTCACACCACAGAGTACAGACACAAGACCGAGTACAGAATAATTAAAACCATAGATAATATTTATACAATAGTAAACTGCTACCAACCAGCCATAAATACAAACAGCGAGTATCGTACAACGTTATTGGAGCTTTTGAAAGCAGGGTTCCCAACTTAGGGGTTTTCCCCCCAGATTTAGGGGGCAAATAAATGAATGAAATGGGATTTTTTAAGGGATCTGAAATTTTAAGGAGTATTTTTAGGGATTTCTTGACTTTTTAATATTTTTAAATTGATGATAATTTTAATATTTATTTCTTGACCTAGCGACTTATAACGACATATAATACGTTACAGCCACTCTGAGGCAACTGGCGGCAATATTCATCGAATAAAAAAAAATGTTAAATTTATTCATTGTCAACATGTATTATTTCAAAAAATCTGAATCTTCAGATAAAGACGTAATATTTTGTCTGTATTAAATATAGACTTTTGAAACATATTACAGCATATTATTTCTAAATTATTAAGAATTTATATTTTTTAGGGGAACAACTCAATAATTAAGGCGCTTTTAGGGGTTTTGACACGAACTTTAGGGATAAATATTTTGGAGAGATGGTAACACTGTTTGAAAGACGAAATCGCGAAAAACGGCCTCATTTGAAGAAGAAAGTGCTCTTTCATCAAGACAATGCACCTAGTCACAAATCAATGAGAACAAAGGCAAAATTTCTTGAATTGGGCTTTGCATCTACTGTATTCTCCAGATCTGGCCGGCTGCCCCCAGCGACATTTTCCTGTTCAGACCTCGAGAGCCTCGAGAAGATGCTCGCTGGGCAGAAATCTCGCACTGATAAAGAGTCACCGAAACTGTAGCCTATTTTGAGGCTAAAGATAAATCGTTGTATCGCCCTCGAAGGCAATTTTCATTTTGATTTTTTATTATGTAGATAATAAAACATTTTCTATATTAACTTATTATAACATGATTTCTAAACCACGTTATCAACATCCAATGAGTGCACCATTCTCGGTCGTCTTGCGCACGCATCCTCGTTCCGCGCCACGTCGCCCGGCGGCCTCGCCTCAACGCGCGGCGGCGTGGGCGCACGGCGCGTGGGCGGTGACGTGGGCGCACAGCGCGCGGGTTCCGGAGCGGGCGTCGGCGTGGGCTGAGGCGTCGGCGTGGGCGCGCGGCACGCGGGCTCCGGCGCGGGCTGCGGCGTGAACGGCGGCGTGGGCGCGCGGCGCGTGCGGCGCCGCACTCGACGACGACGTCTTGGGACGCCGAGCTCGGCGGCGGCGCTGTCGTCAGCGGCTTCGGGGCCGAAGCGTACGTCGAGCAGATCCAGCGCGCGCCGCTTCAAGCTTTGCAGGGCGCGCTCGTCGCCGCCGGGCACTCGTTCTGCGCGCGCCGGCGAGCCCTGCGCGGCCTGCTCGTCGGAGACGTCCCTGCGCAGCGGAGCGTCGGCCTCGTCGTCGGGGGCGCCGACACGAGTGGGACTGCGGTTGCCGGCGCCGGTATGCGCGGGACTGCGGTAGCCTCCGTCGGACGCGTGCCCGGCGCCGAAGTATACAGATGTGGAAGTGACAGTTTTCTCTTCCGCCTTTGCTCCATGGATTTGTTTCATACCATGTTGAATTCCCGTTTGTGCTTCCTCTAGTGGGATAACTCTGAAACAAAGGTTTATATTTTCAGCAACCATTGCGATACTGCAGACCAGGGCTTTCTGACCAATGGTCTGCCAGAACTACAGTATGGTCTGTAAAATACATTTTCAACTTTAATAGGAGTTAAATTGTATAATAAATTAAGAGTAATAGTAAAGCATTATCTAGAATTAACGGGGTATCTGCTATCATAACTTATGGAGCGGGATTTGCAGCACTGCCATGGATTGCTACAAAACGTTCCGTACTAATAGTTACTGGCACGAAAGAACGACGTTATGGACTTGATTCAATGTTAGTATAAAGGTGAGAAACATTTTTTGTCACAAAGAAGTCTAGAAGATCAGGTACTTTGTTAATGTCCGAAGGCCAGTAAGTCGGTTCACCAGTTGATATAGTGAGTAAGTTATTAATGTCAATACTTTTATTGAGTTCTCTTCCACGTGGGAGTGTACAGCGGGAGCCCCAGAAGTGTGCTTGGCATTCCAGTCGCCACCTGCTATATAGCGATTTCCCAGTGATTTAAAGAATTTTGAAAACAAAGTCTTGTCAATCTTGTTAGGGGGTGGGCAGTAAATAGCTGACAGCGTGATATCTGATTTTTCTTCTAGCTTTATTGTAGTCACTTTTCTGTTCTGTAGTGATCTAGTAAATGATGCTTTAGATTATTCCTGATTATTATAGCCGTTCCTCCATGGGATCCACCATCAGGATGAGGTGTTGAGTAGCACTGAAAGCACAAACAGACTCCTGTCATTAACGTGGGACTCTGATATGAGGACTACATCCAATTTGTTAGAAGCCATGAAAGCCAGTAGTTCATCTTTATGGCCACTGGGACCGTTGATGTTCCACGCGGCGATGCGTAAATTAGTCATTTTGTTACTTTAGTGATAAGTCCCAAAAGGGTGCTTATTTGTTGAAGTAAGTTATCTATTTTTTTCACTTTGTTTGAGTAACAAGTTCTCAATGGAACTAAAGGGTCCATTTGTTGATGGGGATTTGTCATTAGATGGTGATCTACGAGAGTTTACTGCTTCTGCATATGTCGACGGTATTTTGTTTGAGGAGCGCGTGTTCTGTGTGCTTTCATCAGTCTTCCTACCATATTTAGTTTCCTGTGTGGTAGTTTTCCCTTCCAACCTTGTTTGTGGATGCAAGGATTTTCTATTTGGGACACCTTTCTTCCTAGTTAATATCTCCTTATAAACCTGACATCCTTTACAGTTTGCAGGATGGTCAAGTAGACATAAGACTACTTTTGTAATTCTTTTTTATACACTTGTAACTTAACTATTGTACTATTGTAATTAAAGGCTACTGCTTAGCCTTTTACTGATGCATATATTGTTGTGCTTCTTATTGCTTCATATATCTATCCAACTGCTTCTTAAACACATTCAGTGATTTTCTGATTATTACATCCTCAAGCAGTTTATTCCACAATTACTCTGTTACTGAAAAAGTGTTTGAGGCGCTTAAATATATAAAAGAGAGTAGTGGCAGCGAGGTAGTTTATAATTAGTAGATGTCTGCTAACAACAGTTTTTCAACAGGGCCAGTTGAAGGAGGTCTAAGGGTGTCTTTAAGGGCGGATGAAGTTGTGGGCGTCTGCTAGTTTAAGTATAAAACTGCCTCTTTGGTCCAGTTGTTAGGGTATGTGGCCTAAAATTAGGAGCTCCTCGGTCAGATTATTAGATACCAAGCTTTTCTTTCTTTCAAGAAAATCTCCGCCTAGGTTTGGGCTGTAGTTAATCTCATTGACACAGGTCACCAGTGGAAGGGGGCCAGCCGCTCGCACTCACTCGACGCAGTCCCCGGCGCGCAGCAGGCGCAGCGGCTCGGCGGGCGGCAGCAGGTGGCCGGCGGCGCGCAGGCAGAAGGCGCCGGGCAGGCCGAACGCGCGCCGCAGCCGCCGCTGCAGCCAGCCCACGCTGCGCTCGCCGCGCGCCAGCATGTAGGCGCGCGCGCGCACGTCGCTGAAGTAGCGCCGCAGGCACACGCTCACGCGGAAGCTCGATTCGCCGCCACTGCTGGTGGACGGACGGGAGATATCCGAATCCATTGAACTACTGCTGCTGCGTCTAAACATAACTTCGTAATTAAACTGTGCACTTTTTTTCAATTTAATTTAATAAAATTTCTATCGACTATCCGTTTCTAACGTTATATTATATATTATTTCCTCTGTGAGCGCGAGTACAAAAATAAGTACGTTTGCTTAAAAACAAGAAAATCACGTCAAAATAAAATATCTTTCGACTGACAACCACAGAACACTAATACTCCTAACCAAAGATTACAGTGTTGCTCCTAACCTAACAAAACAACGTCACGCAAACGCAAATCAAGTTGTCTATCAAAGAGTAGAGTAAGTATATGTTGTCTATACTAATATTATAAAGAGGTAAAGTTTGTAAGTTTGTCACATTTTTTAAATGGGGTAATCTTCGGGACTACTGGTCCGATTTTAAAAATTCTTTCACCAGTAGAATGCTACATTATCGGGGAGTGCTATAGGCTATATTTTATATTGGTATCATATATATTAGCCGAGTTATCTCAGTGTTTGTCATACGGGTCGGACTGAAACAGACTTATTCGCATGCGCTGCCTTAACTATTGTAGGGTACGGGTAGGGAAGCGTAGGGGTAGTGTAGGGGTAGGGTAGGTTTAGGGCCGGGTTTAGGGTAGTGGTAGGGTAGGGGTAGAGGTAGGGTAGTGGTAGGGTAGTGGTAGGGTAGAGATACGGGTAGGATAGGGAAGTGGTAGGGCAGGGGTAGGATAGGCGTGAGATAGGGGTACGGGTGGGCTAGGGGTAGGAAAGGGATAAGGTACGGGGAGGGTAGGGGTAGGATGGGGGTAGGGTGTAGGTAAGGTAGGGGTAGGTTGGGCGTAGGGATATGGTAGGGTAGGGGTAGGGTAGATGTAGGGGTTGGGTAGGGTAGGGTTGGGGTAGTGGTAGGTAGGGGTAGGGGTAGGGTAGGGCAGGGGTGGTAGTAAAGTTGACATCGAAATTTACACGGACGAAGTCGCGGGCGTCCGCTAGTCTTTAATAAAACTGAAACTCCGGCAGTACGCATTATAATACTTTAGGCTTAGGCTTTAGGTTACGCATTAAAATACATCCAATAATACACTGTGTTCGTAAATATCAAATTATTCGAAGTTCAAAAATTCCTCAACTTGGGTGGGTACTTTTATCGCCGATTTTGAGGGTATTCGACAGACTGCCTCACCGCGCTCGGAGCTGTGAGCGCCCTGTCGTCAGTCGCTCGCGAATTGTATTGTGGACCTTTCGCCTATTCGTCGGACATTTTTTCGCTTCCTATTCGCTGCCCGTTTATTCGGAACGGGCGATCAATTCGGGTGACAATAATCCTTTTTATTTATTATTTGACTTTGTTCGATATCGTGATAAAAAGACACGGTGTAGAAAGGCCGCGGCCAAGTGCGTGTGCGCATCAACACGTGTCGGCGTGGGAGCTGGACTCCAGCAGCTGGGCAGCAGAAGATCATCGAAAGGTAGGTGGTTTGTTAGAATTACCTTTCGTATCGGTGATAGGAGCCTGCCCATTAGAATAGAGGAAACCTTCGAATAAACTCCCTCCACCAGCACCCTACATTCGTTACGTAAAATACAGTCCACTAAAATCACTCCCCGGGGGAATCTCCCCCACAATTATTGGTCCTTCGAGCCGGATATTAAGTTTTCTTTATTCTGTTTAATCGAAACACCCCGCCATACACGTATTTTCTTATATTTTATAACCTAAAATCATTGCAATCGGAATTCGAATGACGCCATACCTACTGTTTCATTCTTTGTTCGTTCTTCGCATTCAAAGTTAAATTATATAGGTCAAGTTCTAGATGATCCATTTATTTCGTTAAAAACTGCATAATCCAATAATAATAATAATTAGTGCCGCGTAAGTTTCGTAACCCATAAATCATAAATAATAATTCATTCGTAAGTAATAATCTAAGTTTTCGTAAAAGTGATAATTTTTATTACGAAGTGAGGTACCTACCTACGTTACTAATTTTCGTTAGTTTCGCCAGTTATTTTATTCGTTTCATTCGTATTATTTTATCTTAAATATATCGTAATTGTTTGCAATTGATCTTTATACCTACTCGAGGTGTATTGAATTAGTTCATTTTAGTTCGTTTTAGTTTTGAGAGTTCGTTGAGTGAAGTAAGTTCGATCGGATTCATGTAGCATTTATACCATACGATACGATTACGACTCACGACATTGTTCGAAAATATATTTAATTTTTTCATTTTGTTTTTTTTTTATATTTGAGTTTTTATGTTTTCGTGTAGTAAGCCGTTCTGTAGTGGGCACGGCAGTGAATACGCCAAGTTCGGTAAATAAAAAATATTTTTATTCTTGAACTTTTTTTATTATTTTTTTTTATTTTTATTTATAGTTTATTAATTATTTTACAATATGACGGAATCAACAGAGCACGCTGCTTTAATGCATCGCAGAGGTTGCATCGAGCGCGAATTGAATACTATAATTGAGTTAGGTATGGAGGTAAACTCAGACGTGAATTCTTATCGAAAATTTATGGTTTCTTGTATGGGACTCGCCCGTATACAGGACCAATTTGAACAAATTCAATCGTCTATTGAAACTTTGGAACTGGAAAGCACAAAAGTTTTGAAACCTGAACACAGCAATATTCGTTCTACTTTTAATGACTTAATTAGAGAAATTATGAGTATTAAATTCGGTTTAGAGGAATCTACTTCCGAACCAAAACCGGAAGTAAATCAAAATTTAAATTCAAATTATACTGCAGTAAAATTACCGCCTTTATCGGTACCACCTTTTTCCGGTGATTACAAAGAGTGGAATTCTTTTAGTGATTTGTTCTTATCATTAATCGATCGCAATAAAGATCTTTCAGATGTAGCTAAATTTCAATATTTATTATCGTACGTTCGTGGCGATGCTAGTAAATTGTTAAAAGGAATGTCGATTACCAGTAGTAATTATAGAAAAGCATGGAGCATTTTAGAATATAATTATAAAAATGAACGATTAATAGCAATGCAACATATGGACGCTTTATATAAACTTCCAAATTTAAATTCACCGTCCGCCTCTGGACTACGCACTATTATTAGTGGGTTCTTAGAAAACATCGGTGCCTTAGATTCTATGGGTTTCCCTATTGAGGAGTGGGACTTCGTGTTATTTCACATGTTGTATAGAAAGTTGGATCAAGATACGCGACTTAATTTTGATAAATCTATTGCAACAAATCAAGTGCCTCGCTTTAGTGAACTCCAAGAATTTTTAAATCGCGAAATAATCGCTTGGGAAAGTTCAAGGTCAACATTACGTTCAACATCACGTTTTGATTCAACGCGTTTTTCAAAAAATCAAGATACGACTCGTGCTAAGTCCTCATTTGTCACTTCTCCTGAATCTAGTACTGCAAGTAGTTTCAAATCAAAATCTGGTAATTCGGTCCAGTCAAATTCGACATGCGTGCTGTGTAAACGTGGTTCGCATTCTTTGCGAACATGCGCAAAAATTCGTTGTTCAGTGTGTGATGCTTCTCATCATTGTTCCATGTTACATTTCGCAAATAATTCAAAAACTACATCCGAAGATCTATCGAAATTGGAACTACCCTCAAATGAGACAACGAATGTCGTCTCTTTGTATTCGACAGATGTTACTTCAAATCGCAGTATGGTCTTAATTTCAACTGCTGTAATTTTAATTCGCGATTCTTCAGGCAAATTCGTTCGTGCTCGAGCTCTTATTGATCCAGGTTCTGAAGCTTCTTTTATTACTGAAGATCTGGTCACTCGTCTTGGTTTAACTCGTCGTAAGTTAGGTACACCTATTCAAGGAATCGGTGATTTGACTACTTGTTCAAAGGGATTCGTAACGACCGTATTTAAATCACACACGGCTTCAGGATTAGAATTTACTCTTCGCGGATTAATTCTAAAAAATATAACATCCGCTAAACCGTCAAACTTTATTGAGACAAAATCGTGGTCTCATATAAAACATTTACAGTTAGCGGATCCAAATTTCAATTCGCCTTCATCTGTTGACATCTTGCTCGGAGGAGATGTCTATGATGATATTTTCGTCGGAGAAATTATTCGTGGGCCTATTGGTACACCAATAGCCATTTCTAGTTCGCTTGGTTGGCTTCTTATCGGAAAAGTTGACCTTAAATTCGTTCGTAATCATGATTCGCATAAAATGATTTCGTCTTTCGTCGTCTCAGATCAAGAAAACAGTCTTGATAATTTAATTCGTAAATTCTGGGAAATAGAGTCTGTTCCAGAAAAAGTAGTCCTATCGCCTGATGATCAGCGATGTGAAGAAATATTCGTTCAGTCTCACAAGCGCTCGACATGTGGTAGGTTCATCGTATCACTTCCATTTCGGGAAGGGGAACCATCACTTGGTGAATCGCGTTCGATAGCAATGAAACGCTTACTTTCGATGGAGCGTCGTTTTGCTCGCGATGATCAGTTTCGTAATTTATATTTCGATTTTATGGAAGATTATCTTAAATCTGGCCATATGGAACTTGTCCAAAGTAATATTCGACAGCCCCACTACTTCATACCTCACCATGGAGTTGTGAGGCCTTCTAGCTCAACCACTAAACTGAGGGTTGTTTTCGATGCATCGGCTGCGACTCACCAAGGATCGTTAAATGATACTCAACTTATAGGTCCGAAGTTGCAGAACGATGTTGGAGAACTGCTTTGTGGATTTCGTTTTCATAAAGTCGCCTTTACTGCTGATATACGTCAAATGTATAGACAAATTCTCGTAGATGAAAAACATCAAAATTATCAGCTAATATTATGGCGTACAGACCCTTCCGTTGAGCCTCAAGTTTTTAGACTGAAAACAGTGACTTACGGGCTCTCGTCGTCACCGTTTTTAGCGATTCGTGTTCTTCAGCAACTAGCTATCGATCATCAATCCGAATTCCCGGAAGCTGCTGAAGTTATTCGTCACTCTACTTATATGGATGATGTTCTAAGTGGTTCTGATTCGGTGGAATCCGCTATTCATCTCCAAAATCAACTTTTTGAACTTCTAAAAAGAGGTGGATTTGAACTTCGTAAGTGGTGCTCGAACAGCCCCTTGTTTTTACAACGTCTTTCTGATGAAGTAAAGGAGGTGGAGTCTTCAACAGTTTCCCTTGATGAAGACAGTTCGATTAAAGTTTTAGGCCTAGCGTGGCAGCCCCTGAAGGATGTGTTTGTATATCACGTAGAGCCTCTGCACGACAAAGTAACAAAACGTGTAATTTTGTCCGAAATTGCTCGCATTTTTGATCCTGTCGGGTTTCTAAGTCCAGTCATTGTTGCTGCCAAGATTCTTATTCAAGAACTTTGGTTAGCAGGCGTTGACTGGGATGCAGAGGTTCCAATTCACATTCAACGGAAGTGGCTTCGTATAGTTTCAGAATTTCCAAAACTATCCACTATCCACATTCCTCGTTTCGTTCCATCCTCGACTGATTGTTGTGTTGAGCTTCATGGATTTTGTGATAGCTCAGAAGCTGCTTACGCAGCAGTTATATATATTAGAGTTTTACATCCAGATCAAAATGTATCTGTTCATATTTTAGCAGGCAAATCTCGTGTAGCTCCTTTGAAAAGATTGTCTTTGCCGAAGTTAGAACTATGCGCTGCAAATTTCTTACCTTCGTTATTTATATTTATTCGTAAGTCGATAAAGTCCAAGGTGCCAATCGCTCGGGAAGTAGCTTGGACCGATTCAAGCTTCGTTTTATGTTCGTTACGGGCTGCTCCCTATAACTTGTCTACTTATGTAGCAAATCGCGTCGTTTCGATTCTTAATATAGTGTCTCCAGATAAATGGAGACACGTTCGTTCATTTGAAAACCCAGCGGATTTCGCCTCGGAAATTAAAATTTACAAACTGTGGTGGTTCGGACCACAGAGGTTGTCGCGTTGGCAGTTAATTCAAAATTTAATTCAAATTCACTGGAAGCAATGGCACATCCAATACTTGCATACGTTTCGGCAGCGAAGTAAATGGACTGAGAACATCGAGAATCTTCAAATCGGTACACTAGTTCATATAAACTATCCAAACGTACCTCCATTTCAATGGAAGTTAGGCCGGGTTCATAAAGTGAATCCTAAAGATGGTGTCATTCGTTTCGTCACTGTTAAAACTGAATACGGTTTCTTAAAACGACCAGTTCATAGGTTGTCTTCGTTACCTATATCAGATTCAGAATAATTCCATTAGTTTACTTTATTTAGCTTCATAGTTTTATATTCATATTTATTCTTATTTCGTTTTCTTATATAACTCAGTTTCTATTTTTATATAATCATCTTCATTTTTTTTTTCTCTCTTTCCCCAATTTCATTCATTATTAAGCTGGGTTAAAATTCCATTTTAACGGTGGGCGGTGTTCGTAAATATCAAATTATTCGAAGTTCAAAAATTCCTCAACTTGGGTGGGTACTTTTATCGCCGATTTTGAGGGTATTCGACAGACTGCCTCACCGCGCTCGGAGCTGTGAGCGCCCTGTCGTCAGTCGCTCGCGAATTGTATTGTGGACCTTTCGCCTATTCGTCGGACATTTTTTCGCTTCCTATTCGCTGCCCGTTTATTCGGAACGGGCGATCAATTCGGGTGACAATAATCCTTTTTATTTATTATTTGACTTTGTTCGATATCGTGATAAAAAGACACGGTGTAGAAAGGCCGCGGCCAAGTGCGTGTGCGCATCAACACGTGTCGGCGTGGGAGCTGGACTCCAGCAGCTGGGCAGCAGAAGATCATCGAAAGGTAGGTGGTTTGTTAGAATTACCTTTCGTATCGGTGATAGGAGCCTGCCCATTAGAATAGAGGAAACCTTCGAATAAACTCCCTCCACCAGCACCCTACATTCGTTACGTAAAATACAGTCCACTAAAATCACTCCCCGGGGGAATCTCCCTCACACACTGTAATCTTTGAATACAACTGTGGCAACTGTGGTGTGGTTTTTATCCATTTTTTTTTTTTTTAATTTATTCAATGTCACAAAATGAAGACGTAATATTTTATGTGTTATATAAAGATTTTTAAAACATATTACAGCATATTATTTCTAAATCATTAAGAATTTATATTTTTTAATTAAGGCGGCTTTTAGGCGTTTTTGACACAAACTTTAGGAATATATATTTTTGGGAGTTGGTAACATTGGCACGCATGTCAATTAGTGCCATAGATAATAACATTATGGTTAGTTTAGTGCTAGTGTCAACTGGTGTCAACTGTCAGTGTCAAAGAGTTCGAAAAGTAGAAATTTGTAAAAAATACTGGAAAAATAATAATAACGAACAACGAAACGAAGTATTTTGACTTTGAGTTATAGAATTTGAATTCAGGATTTGACTGTTGCGTTATAAGATACAAGGTTTTCCAATAGTTTTAGTGTAGGACTGTAGGTGTTCTTCGAATAAGCACTGCAGAATAGCTCAGTTGCAGCAATAGAACAGTTGGTTGGCGTCGAGTCGAGTGGTGACTGGTGCGCGGGGCGGCGTGTGATGGTGTAGCGCAGCATGTCCAACGTGGAGAACGTGTGTCCGCAGGTGCTGCGCGGCGTGGCGCGCGAGCTGCGCCGCCTGGCCGCCAGCCCGCCCGCCGGCGTCAAGGTGCTGCTGCGCGAGGACGACCTCACCGACGTCACGGCGCTCATCGACGGGCCCGGTGAGTGTGCGCCCACTGCCGACAGTGTTCCCCATCCTACTGTAGAGCAGCTTGTGATCCTTTACACTGTTTGTCTGCCGTGGCACAGTAAGCGCTACAAGTACTGTAAGTTTAGTAAAAAAAGGGAATGTCCAATCTAGATCTTGTAATAAGTAGCCACATCTCAGATTTTTTTATGTTTTTATACATGTCCAATATAAAAGCCCAATCATCAGATACATAACTAACATTCCAAAGAACCACATTTTAAAAGTGAATTAATATTATGAACTAACTAAAAATGAACTAAAAATGGCTATGTAGTTAGTCTGTACACCATAGAAGTAGATGCGAGAGGATTACCAACAAAATCTCTTTATAATTTGCTTAAAGACCTTGGCCTCTCTAGAAGTGCAGCTAGCTCTATATTAGAACTAGTATCCAAAGCTGCTCTTATAGAATTATACCAAATTTGGCTAGGCAGGGAGAACAACACGAGCAGAGAATAATAATAATAATAATAATAATAAGCCCTTTATTCTGTGTTAAGAAATTACAATTATATATACAATACATTTTGTTTTCATTTTTTTTTTTAAAAGAATATCTCTTAACATAGTGTGCCTTTCGGCATAGGCCTCCTCCAGCGACTTCCACTGCTCTCTCTCTCTCTAATGCGACCCTTCTCCAGTTTGGACCTGCTGTGAGCTTTAAGTCATCACGAGCAGAGAATGGGGAGTGTTGATCAATCGTGAAGGAATTTCTTAACCCTACATCCTGTAGTCACAAGTTCAGAACTCTGCTCTGAGTTTTGTCTCTACCACGTGATGGACCCGCACGGTGAGTCCATGGAATGGAATGGTCCATGGATATTCGTCTCCTTTTTGAGCCACTCTCATATTTTGGGAGTCATCTTCACTATCATCATTATCAGCCAATAGATGTACACTGCTGGACATGGACCTTTTGCATGGACTTCCAAACACAACAGTGGAGCCGACAGATTCCAGTCTCTCCCTGCAACCCGCTTGATGTCTTCGGTCCACCTTGTGGAGTTGTGTGTGACCAACACTACGCTTTTGGGTGCAGGTCGCCATTCTTGCACCTTAGGAACCCACATCCATTGGCACTTTGAACTATGTGGCCTGCCCATCGCTTGCTAATAAGGCCTATAGAGAGAGGAATATATTAGCATTCCATGAATTCACCTTGCAGGTGCCGGGTCCATCTCATGGTAGAGAGAAAAACTGAGAGCAGAGTCTTAGACTTGTGACTACAGGATGTAGGGTTAAGGAATTCCTTGACAATCGATTAACACTCCCCTCCTCTGTTTGTGTTGTTCTCCCTGCCTAGCCAAATTTGGTAAGATCCTATTAAAGCATATTTGGATACCCATTCTAATATAGAACTTGTTGCAGTTCTAGAGAGGCCAAGGTCTTTAGCCAAGTTATAGAGAGATGTTGCTGGTAATCCACTTGCACCTACTTCTACGGCGTGCAGACTAACTACATAGCTATTTTTAATTAGTTCATTTGCTCACATTATTATTTTAAGACTTACTTAATGACATCCCACACTGTGGGTTATAATAAACACTACAAAAAAAAACTTTTAAAAATTTTAATTTAAGACTTTTTGGCGTATCCTACTTACATATTCAATTTTCTAGTACTAATCGTTTCTGAGCTAAACCGACAGACAGACAGACAGGCGTGAAAACAAAAGGTTGACTACACTATGTTATCACCGTTTAGTGTTGGAAATAGTAGTCTGTGACAGATATGACGTTGCTCGATCTCGTGTTGGCTTCAGTGTGCTCGTGGCGTTCGAGCCGTCCACATCTCTTGTTGTGTAATTCGTGTTGTGTAATTATGGGTTACTTGGGATAGGCGGGGAGAGTGACTTGAGTGGAAAAGGGGAGTGTTTGATATCAGTAAAAGGTACCTTTAACCCTACACACATCGTTCACAAGTACGTGACTCCACTCAAGGTCATTCTCTGCCATTCTAGGGTCTTATTTTGGTTACAGTTTGAATTGTTAATTAAGTTATCCTGACAAGTGTTGTGAATCATAACCTTTGTTCTACATTAGTTTTCTTATATTTGTAATCACCCTTTTGAGCCTATAATAACTAATTTTTTAAAAATAACTTCTTGTCTTTTTGTACTGTACTTTTCATGTTGTTTTTGTCATTTTTTTTTTTTTGATTCAATGTAAATTATTTTGTTATTCAAGTGACAGGTACAAAAATAAGTTACGGTTTTTACATAATCAACTCCTTTCAGAACGAAGATAGCAATTGTAACGAAGTGTTTGAAAGTGATATTCTAATGTCTTACATCTTTGGAATCCCCATTAAAGATGTACATGTTTTTAAGCTTGATGTACAACTTTGCCTAGTACTATTTTTTTCAATGTGACCGTTAAAAGTACATACAAAAAAAACGTTAAACATGAAAAAATAATTACTTCTTTTCTTTTGGAAAAAATTTAGTTTAAGTTAATTAATAAGTAGAAAAATTTGCAGTAGAAAAATTAAACTTTTTTTACTTGATACAACTATTCAAAAATAATAACCATATATAAAATCAACGCGTAATTTTTCAGAACATATGTATTATGACTAAACCGCATTGAAGGTAGGCATTTTTGAATTTTGTACAAAAATCAATATAACTTGAAAACCGTAACATATACTGCGTTATTTTAGTAGGCCTCGATGTGTATGGTGATGTATCACGTTGTGAGTGTGTGCGTGCCTGTCGCAGCCGACACGCCGTACGCCGGCGGCGTGTTCCGCGTGCGCCTGGCGCTGGGCCGCGAGTTCCCCGCCGCGCCGCCGCGCGCCTACTTCGTGACGCGCATCTTCCACCCCAACGTGTCGGCGGCGGGCGAGGTGTGCGTCAACACGCTGAAGCGCGACTGGCGGCCCGAGCTGGGCCTGGCGCACGCGCTGCTGGCCGTGCGCTGCCTGCTCATCGCGCCCAACGCCGACTCGGCGCTCAACGCCGACGCCGCCGCGCTGCTGCGCGACCGCTACGACGACTACTTCGCGCGCGCCAAGCTCTACACCGACATCCACGCGCGCCCGTCGGCCGCCGGCGCCGCCGCGCCCGCCGCGACCGCCGCGCCCGCCGCGCCCGCCGCGACCGTCGCCGCCGCGCCCGCCGCGCCCGCCGCGACCGACGCGCCACGCGCCAAGCGCTCGCGCCGCGCCGAGCCCAAGCGCGACGCGCGCCGCATCCTGAAGCGCTTATGAGTCTCCGACGCGACGCTGCGCCAGGCGGAGGAGCATGTTTCGTGTAGTTGTATTTATTTTATTAAATAATGTCAAATAATACCTTCGGTTTTATTGTTTTTCTAACGCCTCAGTGACGCCGTCACATTTCGCTTTGAATCTTGACGGCTGAACTAAACCAAAAGATTAAAAGCAATAGCTCAGGTACTTCATCAATCTCGAGTCTCCTCTTAGAATGAGAGGGGTTAGGCCAATAGTCCACCACGCTGGCCCAATGCGGATAGGCAGACTTCACACACGCAGAGAATTAAGAAAATTCTCAGGTATGCAGGTTTTTTTACGATGTTTTTCCTTTTTTTTTTATTCTTTTACAAGTTAGCCCTTGACTACAATCTCACCTGATGGTAAGCGATGATGCAGTCTTAGATGGAAGCGAGCTAACTTGTTAGGAGGAGGATGAATCCACATCCCTTTTCGGTTTCTACACGAAATCGTACCGGAACGCTAAATCGCTTGGCGGTACGTCTTTGCCGGTAGGGTGGTAACTAGCCACGACCGAAGCCTCCCACCAGCCAGACCTGGACCAATTAAGAAAATCTCAATCGGCCCAGTAAATCCACTGCACCACGGAGGCCGTCAAACCGTCCTTTACAGTTTGAGACACGTGATATTTAATTTCTTATAAAATACAACCGACTTCAAAATTATAAAAATGTTTTTATTAAACTAAATGTGCCACCTTCTTAGTTTGCTCAGTGCGACCAGTTTGAAGGTGGTACCAAGTTAGTGATGTATTAATTCAAGCCGTTTAAATCATAAAGAGTTGATAAGAGAAAAATTTAAAGAAATTAAAGTAATGACTGTGCCTTAGATACATAGATAATAGAGGGATATGTGACAAGTAATTTTCGTTGAGGCTTCCGGTAACCATGTTTGGTCACCAAATTGAGCTAGGGCTGTTTTATCGATAATAATTAAGCACTCGATATAAAATTATACAAAATATGTTTACTAAAATGAAACATTTTAAATTCTGTCTTACATTATTATAATATTAAATTCCATACAATTGATTTTCTCATTATAGTGTTTGTATTTAACACATATTAATCAATAATAAACAGATGGAGCGTACGTAACATGACGGTGTCGTACCCGCTACGAATATGAAATTCAAAAACGAATACGTTCTCTTGTCAGTACGATACGAACCATTGCATTAGTAATTTTCAATATTATTCAAGAAAAATGGCGTCATATGATTCTAAATATTATAAAAACTGTTTTCAAAAAGTAAAGAAATAAGATGGAGTATTTTTTATTGATTATTATATCAATTTACGTTATTGTTTTAATATGCAAATGTCAAGGAGAAGTGTGACTATTGTTTTTTTTTATGGATTGCACGCACGCTTCAGCATAAACTGCATGCTGAAGCGTGCGTGTAAAGACTCCTCTGGTTACTCTGTGGTACTTAATAAACATTGTATAGTATAAATTATTTAAACTATACAGTGTTTTGTATTGGCACTCACGAACGTTGGCCTGTGTTTATGTCTTGGATGTGTAACGATTACTATCAGATGAATATGATGCTGTCCTAGACCACCAGCCTACTACTAAACTCTCCAAGTCGCACAGTTTATGCACTGAATCCTCAAGGCAACAGGAAACAAAAATCGTAATTCATCAACAAAATTTATTTATAGAAGTTGCAAAACTTACAATTTTTGATACAAGGACGTTATACATAACAAAAAGTAATAGGCTAGTTGACACTTTTTTTGTAAATGGTCTTTTAAAATTTGATTATCGTTCTACCAGACAAATTTTTTTTTTCATATTTTTTGAGACGTTATTACAAGAAAATTTAGTTTTTAAGTATGTTTTGACAAAACAATACAATACTTGTATTCCATTTTGGGAAACAGCATTGTCATGACTCTCTGATAACAGATTAAGATTCACTTTTTGCAAGGGTTATCTTACTTGTTGCTCAGGTGATAAATTCTGCAATAGGTCATTTTTATTCTTCGGTTATCTACTAAAATATTACTATAAATGCAACAATAGTAATTATATGAGTACATACAGTAACCAACCAGCAAAATCTTTTTTCAAATTTGTGAATGATATTTTCTCTTACACTATTGGACACAATAAAAAATTATATAAATAAATGTTAAAATTAAAATTTACTAGTATTCAGATATTTTAAAATGAGGGAATTCCTATATTATCACAAACAAGAATGAATACGATGAAAAAAGATTCTCACCGGGATAGATGGACAGGCATTGTCTTTGAGGCGCGGAAAGCATCCTTCTTAAAATGATCACTACATATGCAGCTGTATCGTGATGCCTTGAAATTAGGCCTGTTAATGCTGTTTAGCCATTTTTGTCTCAAATTATGATTTTTTGGAAATCTGAAAAATATAAAATAACTATACTTATAGAACATAAAATAATTTATTAATTTATACGTTTTCGCTTATTTCGATGATATAGCGAAACAAATCAATTGTTCACTATTCATCGATATTGTAAACGATACTTTCCCAACACTACGTATACGTATAGAAATAAAAAAAAATTGTTGCACACCACACTAAATTACAAAAAAAAATAGTAATTCTTTTAAGGGCAATGGGGATGATGACTAGGTTTGAATATATTCATTTTTATGATTCATTCGGGTAAATAGGGTCAATGTTAACTAATTTATACATATAAAGCAAGGATTGTCTGGATATTTGCCAAATAAATGAGATTATAAAATTTCAAAATCTATTAAAAATATTTTATCGTAATTAGATGAAAATTCATACAGTTTTAGCTTCCTTACATTAAATGTGACATTTTTTAATACATGAACTATAAGCATAAACGCACAAATAACAAAGATATTAGTAATTTTGTTTGAACGCGCATACAAATCTAACGATCATTACATTGCCTATGACGTCATTAGTTCGAGCCATTTTGTATGGGGCGTTTTTCAGGGATCCGCGGCAGCGCCGCAAATCTGACTTTAAATCCCTGTAGCTCCGAAAGTAATGATCGCAGATACCCTGTTCCTTTTACAAAATTGCTTTACTATTAGTATACTCTTAATTTATATACAACTAGCGGACGCCCGCGACTTCGTCTGCGTAAAATTCGATGTCAATTTTACTACTACCCCCTAACCTAACCTAACCTACCCTACCCCTACCCTACCCCTACCCTATCACTACCCCAACCCTACCACTGCCCCAACCCTACCCCTACCCTACCCCTACCTTACCTATACCCTACCCCAATCCTACCCGTACCCTCCCCGTACCCTATCCCTTTCCTACCCCTATCCCACCCGTACCCCTATCTCACGCCTATCCTACCCCTACCCTGCCACTTCCCTATCCTACCCGTACCTCTACCCTACCACTACCCTACCTCTACCCCGACCCTACCACTACCCTAAACCCGGCCCTAAACCTACCCTACCCCTACACTACCCCTACGCTTCCCTACCCGTACCCTAACCTACCCTGTAACTTCTCTATCTTACTCCTACCCTTAGCAAAATCGGTCCAGTCCTTCGAGAGTGGTGGTATGACCAAGAGAAATAGAGACTTCTATGCTAATAATATAAAGAGGTAAAGTTCGTGTGGTTGTAGGAGGTAATCTCTGGATCTACTGGACCGATTTGGAAAATTGTTTTACCAATAGAAAGCTACGTTATTTGCGAGTGTCCAAGGCTATGTTTGATCCCCATATTCACACGGGAACGGGAACTACGTAAATGAAAGCGCCGGGCGTCATATAGTGGAATTTCTGCGTCTTTTAGAAATTTTGTATTATCTCCGAAACTATTTAAGTGATTAACATACTGTAAAGGGCAAATCTTATCTCCATAATACCCTTGTGATTATTAAATAATTTATTTTAATAAGGATTAAAGTTTAGTTGTATAAATAATGACGTAAACCTAAGTATATAAAATTAATAATTTTTAAAACACAAAAGGCCTTTTTTCCTCTATATATCAGCTAATATATAGAAGATAGATATATGGTGTCGCGGACTTTTTTGTAGAACTTTTAAAGATACATAAAGTCTTCATATATTAATTTCAATTTTACACAGTAGTTAAGGCAGCGCATGCGAATAAGTCTGTATAAGAGGATTTTCAGTCCGACCTGTATGACAAAAACTGTGATAACTCGGCTAATATATATGATACCAATATAAAATATAACCTATAGCACTCCCCGATAATGTAGCATTCTACTGGTGAAAGAATTTTTAAACAAAAAAAAATGTGACAAACTTACAAACTTTACCTCTTTATAATATTAGTATAGACTACGTATGTATATCTTTTACAAAATTAAGTTAACACAAAACACTATAATTACACTTACTAAGTTTTAATTAATTTATATACACAACAATCGAAATAATACCATAAAACGAAATAATAACTAATTACACGAAATACGTATGACGAAAGTCGAAAGTCGAAACGAAACGAATAAAATAAAATTACAAATTATTTATTTGAATTTAAACCTGATTACCTGAACCTGGTCCTGAACCTGAACAAAGAAAGTACGACGTATCTAAACTATAAATTAAAACTTAATAAAGTATGTCTCTAATCTCTATTTCTAAATCTAAAAAGCAAATACGTAAATAGACAGAGTCAGACAAACAGTATCTAGCTAACTTTAACTACCTACGTGGTACGTGCCTAGAAGTAGAACATATACATAATCATTATCAATTAACATCGACTTGCCAAAATCTAGGTAAATTTTTCACCACTAACACCAATGTATGAACAATCAATTTCGATCATCATGTAGTCGGCATAAATCTCCCTAGCGCCGTACAAAAATATGGTGTTTTTGCTCAACGCCATCTATTGGTAAATGGATAAAACGCCTACATAAAGTTTAGTAACCAAAAATGCTGATCCCTATAAAATACGTAGAAACCTATAGAGGAAGGTTCAACTTAATTTGGCGGGTGGTGCTTAAACATAAGCGGCATTCCGCCTTTTAGAAATTTTGTATTATCTCCGAAACTATTTAACTAATTAACATACTATAAAGGGCAAATCTTATCTCCATAACATCCTTGTGATTATTAAATAATTTATTTTGATAAGGATTTAAGTTAAGTAGCATAAATAATGACGCAAACCTAAGTATATAAAATTAATAATTTTTAAAACACAAAAGGTACTATATCTGCTAATTTATAGAAGATAGGTATATGGTGTCGCGGACTTGTTTGTAGAACTTTTAAAGATACATAAAGTCTCCATACATTAATTTCAATTTTACACAATGGTTAAGGCAGCGCATGCGAATAAGTCTGCCTAAGAGGATTTTCGGTCCGACCTGTATGACAAAAACTGTGATAACTCGGCTAATATGTATGATACCAATATAAAATATAGCCTATAGCACTCCCCGATAATGTAGCATTCTACTGGTGAAAGAATTTTTAAAATCGGACCAGTAGTTCCGAAGATTACCCCATTTAAAAAATGTGACAAACTTACAAACTTACAAACTTTACCTCTTTATAATATTATAGTATAGATATAGATATAGATTTAAAAAACTGTCATCATCCCTATTGCATGTTTTTATATTAGACTACCACATGAAGCCATCGGAATGTCTCTCAAAAAGTTGAAAGTGTTTATAACGCAAGCTTTGAGGAAAGTCTTATTATAGTGTTAACTGATTGTGAAGTCGCCGCCTTTGCCTCAGTTTTCGCGGTGATTTTGTGGGCACGTAAGTCGTAACGTCTATAGTTAAAACGTCCTTAAAACCTTGGAATTTCGGCGAACATAAGTATATTTCATTATATAGATATGAATATTGTAATCCTTGTCTTATTTATTTCAAGGATTTAATTAGTTAACAATACTTTGTATAATTATTGAAAATTAATGATTATTATGAAGATTTCAAAAGGTGTTAACACCTGCCGGAACCACCGAAAGGTCAACGCACGTCATTGTCAATCTGTAAAGCAGGACCACAGCTATATAGCAAGCTAAACTATTATTCGTGTTCCTGACAGCAAACCCTTTCATTTGATATCCATATCATGGGGGTAGATTTCAAACAGCCAGTCCGCCATATTGGTTTGATTTGTAATGACGTTTCCCAGCTAGTCATGTATTGTTATCAGAACTCAGAGCGTGTGAAATTTCATTCTAATCGAAGACCGGGAAGTGGTCAAATTGAGATTCCAAGATTTTCTTACATACATAAGTAGGTAGTTACAAGTGAAGCTAATATAAGCGTGTTAAACAAAAAACAAATAAAAAATAAAGATTTATTACAATTAGATGCTTAGCAACAGATCGGCGCACGACCGCCAGCGCGCCCGTGCGACAGTCGCTCAGTGGTCGGGCTTGTCGTGCAGCGGCAGCTCCTCGCCGCACGACCGCCGGCGCGCGCCCGTGCGACAGTCGCGCGACAGTCGCTCAGTGGTCGGGCTTGTCGTGCAGCGGCAGCTCCTCGCGGCGCGGCGCCGGCGCGCGCGGCGGCAGCAGCACGAAGCGGTGCAGCAGCGCCGCCGCCGCCGCGCCGCCCAGCGGGCCCACCCAGTACACCTGCAACACGCCCAGCGTCAGCGCTCGCCCTGCGCTCGCCCCACTGCGCACTGCGCACTACGCACCCAGTGGTCCTTGAACGCGTTCTGCAGCAGCGCGGGCGCGAAGCTGCGCGCCGGGTTGAGGCTGGCGCCCGTCATCGGCCCCTGCAACGAGACGCACGGTCAGCGGGCGCGGCGAGGGCGCGCGGCGGCGGCGACGGCGGCGGCGGCGGCGATACTCACGCCCGCGTACACCAGGCCGGCGACCGCCAGTCCGAACTTGACGGACGCGGCGGGGTCGGGGCGCGCGGCGTCGTGCGCCGCCCACAGCGCGCAGCACAGCAGCGCCAGCGCGCCCGTGAGCGCCGCCTCCACCAGCGCCGCGGCCGGCGCGCCCACCGAGCCCGGCAGCGTGACGCCGGCCACGCCCGTGAACCGCGGCGACAGCAGCTTGAGCGCGCCGCAGCCCAGCAGCGCGCCCGCCAGCTGCGCCAGCGCGTAGGCGGCGGCGGCGGGCGCGGCCAGGCGGCCCGACAGCAGCGCCGCCAGCGTCACGGCGGGGTTCATGTGCGCGCCGGACGCGGGCCCGAACGCCTCCACGTTGACCAGCACGGCGAACCCGAAGGCGAAGGCCGGCGCGGTGAGCGGGGCCTCGCTCGCCAGCAGCGACGCCAGCCCCAGCAGCACCAGCAGCGCCGTGGCCAGCAGCTCGCTCACCAGCGCGCGCCACCAGCGGCGCAGCCACGCGCGCGCGCCGCCGCCGTCCGCTGCGAAGCGCCCGTCAGTGGTTCAGTACGCCGCACAGGTTTGTCCCGTCTCACGTCTACCTTTAGTCTATCCTAGCCAATAGTAGCTTGTAGCCAGTAGGTACGCGGGGTGTTAATTAAGTTGTGAGAATGACTGTCAAAGGCGTTAAAGTAATCAATGCATGCCTAATATAGGTATACACCTATTTGGGATTTTATAGTTATTTGTTTAATTTATTGTATTTCTCTACTATTTGTTTTACAGTAAAAATGTGGTCCAAGGTCGAGAAGTATTGTCTAAAACCCGCTTGTTGTCGTGGTTGGTTATCATCAAGCTTTTCGATTATTCTTTCTAGAATGACTTTCGAGAATACCTTGTAAATATTAGAGAGCAGGCTTATGGGTCTATAGTTTCCTATATCGTCTTTTAGTCCTTTCTTGTAAATAAGGATGACAAGGGATGTTTTCACTGAACAGGAATTTTGCCGGTTTCGATGACGTCGTTAAATATTGGTGTCAGAATGGGTAGCAGTTCTTCAATAGTACCTTTTAAGAGCTCATTCATAATTTTTTCATAGTGTACCTAGTATAAAAGATTTGGGGAACCTTTTACCTACCAATAGTTTTCGATTCAGTTATCCGTTTGTAAAATATTAAGTTAATTTTAATGTTCTAAGCTTTTTGCGGTGATTTTGTAGGGACGTAACCGGATTACAGTATAAAATGATCATTGACCCAACCGCAGAAATGTACGTGAATAGGTGAAATTTGAATATGGGGGGCACTTATAGGGGTTAAGATTGAAAGTTAAAAAAAAACTTTTGTAAAATTCATTGTGTGATATATGAAATGAAAGGTATAAGAGGATTATAATTTTTTTTTTTTGGAATGAAAAAAAATTGCTTGCAGTTTATTTAAACAAATAGAAGACAATTAACCAGGCCCTTTTCTCCAAAACTATTGTATGCAAAATGATGACAAAAATACAGAAATAGCTAATTTCTGTTATTGTAATTCTACTTGAAGATTTCCGGAAAACGTTGAAACTCTGATTAGTATGAAGGTCATTTCTGGGGAGCTAAATGGAAATTTAAAAAAAAAAAAATTATCTTTTTTAAACTGCATTGACACATCAAACGATCTTGGTAAGAGGATCGCAAATATATGTTTTTTGTAATTTTGATATAAATAGTTTTAAAGTTGTTCAAGAAAATGGACAATTCTCCCCTTTTCTCCGTTTCTACTTAACCTAAAAATATGTAAAAAAGACAAAAGTTAGCTTTCTACTTCAAGATTTGCGGAAAACTATAGAACTCTGAAACTTTGGAATACGAATGTCACTTCTGTGGGGCAATGGAAAATTATAAAAAAAAACCAAACAACAAAGTACTGAAGTTCTGAAGTTTTCCCGGAATTTTCAAATAGAAAGCTAACTTCTGTATTTTTTTTTTAAATTTACATACAGTAATTTCGGAGAAAAAGGGCATGGTCAATTATTGTCGTCTGTTGTTTAAACCTTGAAAGCTATTCTTTTTTAAATCCAAAAAAAAAATAATAATATCCTCTTATAAGTTCTTCATTTTTTTTGCTACAAACTTGAAATTTGGAGGGAGGTAGTAAACAGTTAGATTACGTTTGTTATGAATGGATTTTGCGACAGGGCCGGATTAAGGAGGTCTAAAGGCTCTCGCGAGTTTGTATAAAAGTCCTTCATCTTTCAAGCTACAAACTTGAATTTTGGCAAGAAGGTGGTTTATAGTTAGTAGATGTCCGTTACAAACTAATTTTGACAATGGTTAAAAAAGTTTGAAATAAAACAATCTTAAAAGATATTTTTTGATAACAATTTGCAGAAATTAGCATAGGTCTGCGTTGACGCACGTGCCCAAAACATTGCACGCACTCTCGACTACGTACCTACTCATTGAATATTTTGTTATTTAAATATATTCGTTATACCGGTGAATTATAGTCGCTGTGACTGCCGGCGCCGGACCGGGCGCGTGTGTAGTCGTGTACAGGATTACGCGGGGCCGAGCAAACGGTTCCTTGCGCTCCGCGGCGCAGTCGGATCGGAACATACATTCAGGATATTGATTTTAATTGTTAATTAACTAAATTGATTAGATAATATTTTCCTGTGGACACATAATATAAATATTAGAGTAATTTTAAATATTTACATAATGTTGTTATATTAATTACACATACGCCTCAGGTGAACGGGTTTATACACAATAATACATAGATAGGTAGGACAATATTATATAGATCTGTCTGTGTGTCGGCCTCCTGTTCTGTCCCAGCTCAACGACTCACGCTTGACGTGTGCGCACTGCACGTAAACTATCCGGTCAGTGAAGTAGTCTACATTAGATTTACATTCGATTTTAAGCTTGATCTGTAACATCCAGACGAACGTAGCGTTGGCTACGTTCGTCTGGATCCCACATCAGTTGTAGCAAATCTTGTAGATTTGCTACAACTGATGTGGGGATTGTTTAAAGTAAATGTTAAGGGACTTTAAAAAAGAAGTCGCTAATGAAGATGATGGATGATAATGAGGATGATAGTAATGGCGCTGTTGATACTGAAACGAGAACCCAAACATTCCGTGAATGGGAAAGAGAAATGTCTCAAACATTTAAAAACCAGTCGCACAAAAGAGTTTATAATTTCCGATGACCTTTTGCGATGCGAGCGACGAGCGCAGCGAATTTTTTATTTTGTTGGTTATATTTAAATAACGAACGATCAAATATAAATAGTCGTCGGCCCCCCGCGCCCGCCGAACGGATTCATTCGCAAATCAAATATTTTCACAAGCACGTGGGCTTCCTGAAGTTTGCCGGAAGCACTAACTGAAACTCGAAAGCGCGCGCGCGGGCCCGCGCGCGACATACTGACCGTGACCGTCGCTGGGCATGTGCAGGTCGGCACTGGGCACTGGGCACTGGTACGGGAGAGCACTCGGCGTGCGGGAGCGAGGCGACGGGTCGGGCGCCGCGCACGGACTGGGCGCGCCGCGACGGCCGCCCGCACACAACACTATCGCGTGTCCTCGGCGGCCTGCGGGGCGGAGCGCGCCTCGAAGCGCCGCTGGACGGCGACGCCGCGCGTACTGCGCGACCACACGTCACGCTCACACGCTGGCGCTCGTGTAGCTCCGCGGTGGCGCAACTGTGGGGTGGCTCGGGGCCGGGCTGGCAGAACACTGCGGACACAAGCCAACGGCTCGAGAGGCAGAGATCATAGTGATTCACTAATTCCTCCGATGCTCAGAAGTAATGTAACGTTTAAACCACCAATAAATTCGCCACTGGCCTCAAATGGCATAGTTACGCCGCTGTTAGATAGGCACCTTTTTATCAGTAATATTTTTACTTTTCATATTTTTTATTATTTCCTTATTTGACAATAAATTATATTTTATTGGCGGATAGAGATTAGCTACTTGATACGATTTGTATTCGCGCACTTACGTCGAAGCCGTCGCGTCGCGTCGCGTCGCGTCGCCCGGCGGAGTGCTGTACTGTACAGTAAGTACTGCTGCTGCTGCAGAAGTCATCGTGCCTAGGTGTGACATACCTACCTATTTACGAACTCTAATACCAAGGATATCTAGTAAAAGAATAGATGAGTCATGAGTGATAGGAATCATCAAGTTGCACGCATAATGTAGATCTAACACATTTAATATATTAGGTAGGTATAGTTCGGTACCTTGCGACAGGGCCGGATTAAGAAAGTCTAAAAATAATCATAACTGTCAATTACCTCCTGCCAAATTTCAAGTTTGTAACACTACATTTTTTCTCTGTCACAAAATTCGTCGTTCATTGGACGTCGAGGTGCGTGGCTTCACCCGCGCAGTTCCTGTTCTCGTATAAAGTATATCCGGTTCAGTAGTTTCGGAGCCTATTCAATGCAAACAAACAAACAACGAAACCTTTCCCCTTTATAATATTACTAGCTGATGCCCGCGACTTCGTCCGCGTGACCTCGTGAAACTCGATGTAAACTTGCAACCCGTATTTCACCCCATCCTGTTAATATTTTTTTATTAGATCATCAGACCCTTAATGACAGTCACAACCTATCTAGGTGGCAAGTCCTCATCAATACAAATAAATCAAGCCTGATCACAAGATAAGTAACTATCTAGTATAAGTATAGTATAGTAAGCTATATAGTAGTAAGCCGTTGCTGTAAGTGTCATTCGTCTTCATGTCCAGATCCCTAATGACAATCACAAACTATCTAAGTGGTTAGTTCTCGTCGACACAAATTCATTGAGACCAAACACAATGAAACTACTGTAGAAGATGACTGATGAAGAGTACCAGTCGTGTGTGTTTCGGTTCCATCGTCAGATCGACTCCAGACCTTCATGAAGTTGTATTGCTTTATTATTAGAATACCTAATGAAAAAAGTAACAAACGCTATAGCTGTTCTAACGATTTTTGAAAGTTTTCCTCGTTTTCTCCAAGATCGCACCATCAGATCCTGACATGATGACAATGGGATTACTTCAAGAGCTTCCCATTCTAACAAGAAAAGAATTTTAAAAATTGGTTAGAAATGAAGTTCTGAGGTAACAAACAGAAAACGATAAAAACATACGCGTCGAATTGAGAACCTCATTTTCTTTTAAAGTCGGTTAAAAAATCACATATTGTGTCATGACTTTATTAGTTAGTGTCGACACTTTGTGTGTTGTAAAGAATATTTTAGGTAAATTTTTTACACCTTGGGTTACATTATTATTGGAGTTTTAGGAATGATCCCTATTGTTTTTAAAATATAATACAGCCATGACGACAGATCTTGATTACGTGACCTGTCGATAACAAAATATGTCATTTCCATACATCTTTCTAGTTTTCGAAGCGTTAGCAATCGTAGAAAGAGAATCGACGTGCCACATGGCTAGGGGGGCTGGCCAGACGGTCGGCCTGCGATGTAGTCGTTGGCCGCGCCGTAGTAGACTTAAAACTAGTAAATATAGACTTAGGTGGACGACATTGAGATCTGCGGAGAACGTCGTTATGTAAATGAGGAAATAATAATTAATCGATCAATTGCTCGATAGCAGCGAGCGGCCCGGCCGCTTCCGTGCGCTGGCGCGGGCTGCTCTCGTGTTGGCTGACTTTCGAGTTTCGTCTCGTTGGAGACATAGACATACTTGCTATGTGCCTGGCGCCGCTCCGCCCGTGCGCGGTCTACGCCGCGCACGGCTCCAGTTCCGGCCACCCGGAGATCGATCAGATGTAAGTCTACATCGTACACCGTACAAGAATTTTGTAAAACCACGTGGGAAAAACTAATAAATTAATGAATCCTGCTAAATGTTACTTGTACTTGTGTGCAAAAATGTGACATAACGTGTCAGGAGATTAACTAATTTCAATTTATTAATTGTTTGTGTTTTATCCATTATAAGGTTGATGTCCATTGAATGCCAACGCTGGGCACGCGGGTCGGTCACTCGCAGGGCTGGATGTTTCCGCGCCGGTGTCGCAGCTGCCCGACACCGCTGTGCTGGAGCTCCGTGCAAGCGGCCGATGTCCAGCTGTGGACGTCTACCGGCTGATAAGGTAAGGTAATTTACTAGAGTTGGAGATAATTCAAAATCAAAATTATATTTCAAGTAGGTTCAGTTTACAAGCACTTTAGATACGTGAGTTGACTATTTGTAAAGATTCACTTACCTACCAATATACCTACTTTGATGCGTTCCGACTCCACGCACGACTTATTGGTCTTTTTATTTAATTAAAGCATTGATATTATTAGATTTGTATTATCATCTAATCTAATACATAATATTATTTCTCTCAATAGACTTCACCAGTTTGTGAGGGTTGTTGTGAGCCATGTGCCACGTGTCCATCAGGCGCACGCCGCACTCGTGCCGTCGCACAGTCGCACAGTCGCACAGTCGCACAGCTGCACAGCGCTGTCGGGTGTACTGCGCTGAGTGCTTGTGTTCCATTTTGGTTTGTTATTTATCTCCAATGTAACGCAAATAAAGAACTGGTGCGAGCCCAAGGCCGCCCAGTGTGCTGACGTCACTCCCATTGAAGCTTTCGCCGGCGGGGCGGCGCGGCGCTGGGCGCGGGCGGCGCGGGCGGCAGAGGGCGACGGAATTAACTCGACAAAGCTTCGAGCGGCGCACGACGCTGTGAGCGTATCTGTATAATGTCTTAAACGCACTGACTATGAATTATTTTTATTAGGAAGTTCTGAATTCTTCCAATATTGGAATTGAATTGGCCTGGTTGTCTGATCCTGTATACCGACTGACAAGGCGTTTTCGTACAAACACTTCAACACTTGAATGTACCCAAAGTCAATTCGGCATCTCATCTCTGTAAAGACCTCAGTACAGCTCAGGTTTCCACAGAGTCGAAAGCTTTCTCACAGTCCACACTTGTAGACACGACTCAACAACGAGATGGGTCTGTAGTTTGCCGCGTGTGGTTTATATGGATGCGTTTATGTGGATGCGTTTATGTGGATGCGTTTATATGGATGCGTTTATGTGGATGCGTTTATGTGGATGCGTTTATGTGGATGCGTTTATATGGATGCGTTTATGTGGATAACGCTACAGTAGTTCTTCTTTCTTGTTATTTATTTATTTTTCATTTAGTAACTAGGTGCATACAGTCATCAAGTCGGCGGAAAAATTAGATTACGAGTAGAAGTCGAAATGAACCACGAAAGCCTAAATTTTGGATATGACGTCGGGAGAGTCTAGAAAAGTTTAACTTTAAATTCTCGACCGAGATTTCCTATGTGCATTTTCCACCATCTTGAAAAAAGGTTTGTATTTAGTTTTTTTACAATAACTTGTTTCTGAGTTGAGATACGAACATTTTGACTCAACACTTTTTTGTTGCTTTGTGTATGCTCTATCTATAGGTACCTATCATAAAACTGGTGGGGGTGAAATAGGACTTGGAAGTTTGTATGTAAAGTCCTTCATTTTTAGAGTTATTGTTTTAAAAATTTGTTCATAGATCATAAAAAATACGAAATATAATGGGATTCTAAAGTGGTGAAAAAGTTTACATTGATTTCCACGCGGACGAAGTCGCGGGCGTCCGCTAGTTGTATATATGTACAAAAATACTAAAAATAATGTCATTCAAGACTTCTAAATCGCACCCCTAAAGGGTTAAAGTTTTTTAAAAATTATAAATCGTTAATGTTTGGTGTTATAGTTTTACAAACTGATTATTGGACTATTTATTTCGTATAAAACATGCGAAAATAGAAGGGGTGAAATAGGGTTTGAAAGTTTACATCGATTCGACATACCGGTCGAAAAAGTCAAAAAAATTTTTGACTTTTTCCGAGCCGGTTTGGTCGTAGTCTGAATCGGTTCGGGCCCAGACTTAGAGAGCCACGTCATATCCAAAATTCAGCTCACTCGGGTCATTTGTATTTCCAAATGCATAATGTCACGGGACGAAATAGGTAGTCGAACAACAGGGCAACAGTCGGCAGGAGGCAGGCAGGAGACAGGAGTGCGCCCGGCGAGTACCACTGGCAACACTGCTCAGCGGCAGAAGTGTAGGCATCTTAAGTTATTGTTTATTTGAATACGACTGTACGAGGCCGACCGTCAAAGATCGGCGGCGGCTTGCGTCAGCCGCGGGTCGGAGGTGCTGTAGGCTATCGCGCGACAGGCTATCAGCGCCGCAGCAGCGATAAGTCGGCCCAGGGGCTGCGGCGATTACTCGAACACGCCTAAACCGATTTCAATATTTCTTTTTTGTTTGAGAGGGTATGCTTACCAATTGGTCCGATAGGAATAATGTCAGGATCTGATGATGGAATCTTGGAGAATTCGAAGAGAACTTTAAAAAATCGTATGGGCCACAGTAGCGTTTTATATTTTTTCCATTAACTTTTTAACACTTTAAAGGACTACAACTTTATGAAGGTCTGGAATCGATCTGATGATGGAGTCGCAACACACACAAGGGAACTCTTTAACGGTTTCCAATAGTTATCTTGTGTTTGGACTTGATTAATTAGTGTCGGCAAGACCTTTCCACCTAGATGGGATGTGTCTGTCATTATGGGTCTGGTTATGAAGGCGGGAGACAGTTAAGATGTTTACAGTAGCTACCTCAATGTTTACAGTAGCTACCTTGTGTTTGGGCTTGATTAATTTGTAATGATGAGAACTTTACATCGATATGGGTCAACAGAAACAAAGAAAATTTTGAATGTACATATTACGTAGGGATAAATGGGGAGTGATGTATGCGAGTAAAGGTTAAAGTAGTATTTTTAAAATTGGTTTGGTTGATTGTATCGAGTTACTAATCATAAGAAAATTATAACGTCGTGGTCACGACGTTATATTATTAAACGACGGTAACGACTTAAAAAAATACAACCTACTTCAAAATTTGAAAAATGTTTTTATTAAACTAAAAAGCGAAAAATAACATCGTACCTATATGCTATTTTCTCAGTTTTCTCAGTACGATCCGT
Source organism: Bicyclus anynana (assembly GCF_947172395.1). NCBI lineage: Eukaryota > Metazoa > Arthropoda > Insecta > Lepidoptera > Nymphalidae > Bicyclus > Bicyclus anynana. The sequence goes on along the minus strand of NC_069087.1, from coordinate 19,070,662 downwards.
TGGAAGGCGCTACCAAGTTAGTGATGTATTGTTTATTTGTGATGTATTAATTAACGGCATACACCGTGCGTTCGTCACCGCGGCACAGTCGCGACTGTCTTCACCCCACGATCACCCCGGTTTCAAGGTGCGTAGGTATAGCTCGTGTTTCGACCTCTAGTATGAAGTCCAACTACTGGTTATACTGTGACTAAACTGTGCGCACCCCGATGATGCCAGTGCTCGACTTTGACTCCAGACACACAAAGGTTACACAGCTAAGGATTTATTAGTTTAAATAAGTATCCCAAAAATACATACTCTGAATACCCAATCATCATCATCATCATTATCAACCCATATTCGGCTCACTGCTGAGCTGAGGGGTTAGGCCAAATTTTTTTTTCGAAAATACCCAATAGCAATGCATAATAGCAGTGTCGGTTGGCGTGCATTGCATAGATGCAACTAGGCGCTGCTTACCTTAGGTACGAACCTGTATTAGAAAATGAATTTTGTTTTTTTTTTGCCCCATTTGGACGTATATTGCCTACCCCAGTTAGAAACCTTATACATGCCACTAGCAGTAGGAACATTGAGCTCCCCCACACCGCGCTGCTGCCGGTGCCGCAAGCCGGAGCGCGGACACGTGCAGCGGGCTGCAGCCGGAGGCCGCTCCACTGATCGATTGATTTGATTTCATTGATCAATCAATCAATCACTGATCGATTGCATGTCCTAAAGAAGCCGTACTAATTCAGGAATCGTCAATTCCTAAGCACGCCGTCGTCGCAGTAGTGTCGTGTACACATGCATGTCACGCGGCAGCTGACACTTGATAAATAACAATTAATGACAGCGCTGACAGTCCGCTGTTTGTTTGCGCTGTTTGCGCGCCGCTTTGTGTTGCGACTGTTGTGTGCGCTGTTAGCTATTAGCTGTGCAAACACTGTGCGAGAGTATCGCCACAGAAAACATATGTACATGCGCACAGGCTCGTCTCGCCGCCAGCACAGTTATCTCCTGTAGTGCCGCCTGCGACTTGCGGCGGCTGTGGCTGTGGCGCACAACTCCATATATCACTAAACGGCTGAGAGACGTTTTGTTTGGTAGCGGCCCGACTATGTACATTCTTACCTAATGAAATATGGAATCATTTCATGAAAAATTTAGGCTGCTGTTGTTTAATGATTCTGAGAATGAAGTATACGAAGTGCTAATTTCCGATATTTGACGCGATCACCTGGTAGACGAACGCGCCAAGCATAATTATTATTATTCATTGTTGTAGTTAACGACCTACCTACTTGTTATTTGCTAACTTAAGATATGCGATGACGATTGATAATAATAAGTAATTATTATTCGTCAAATTATAATGTAACATGTAAACAATATTAATTTTGTTATCTGCAGATACCTACTTAATATTTATATAATTAAGTACATGTTCGTTCTGACGGTCTGACCTCGGTGTTTGCACTTGCGTCATTTACTTACGCCTACCTATGCTGCCTATCCATCGCCGCGGTTGTCCGCTCGCTGGCTCACGGCTGTCAATCAAAAGATCCGAGTTCGATAACTTTTTCGGACCGGAACACTAAACACGAGTAGATAAGTGAGTGAAGGTATTAGCAACACGTTGACATCTGTATCAGAGTAAAAAGAAACTGTATATCCGTGTACGAATATTTCAATTACTTAACATAATTAATGTAGGTAGGTAGTTACTGGGCAGGCGCGCGTCCAACACTTGTGTTTACTACTGTACCTGCGCAACAACTGACATTTTGTTTCAACGTACTTGCCTACATACCGAATACATATTAATTATTATTACAGCAGTTTTAGGCGAGGTAATGAGGTATAAACAGAATGACGTGTGTTACAGAAGGTGGGAGAAGTAAAATAATATTTTCACTGTACACAAATTTATTCGATAACAATTTCAGCATAGCTTCCGCTATAATGTTAATATTACACGCTGATGGTAGTATATCAATGAATCTGCTAAACAACCCTCTATTTTATAATATTTGCAAAGTTAGTGTCTACTGTTGGTAGCACGAATATGTTAACAATACAAGTACGTTTTAATAATAGTTCCGGAGTATTATTATACAAACCAAACGTTATAATTCTATCTAAAACACATTAATAATTAAAAGATATTTATAACGATCGTAAAATAATATTAAAATATCGAAACACAAAGTTGAGAAATTAAATACAAACTAAATCATAACGTGACGTCATAGTTGTCAAGAGTAAAATAACCAATGATGAATTTATATCATGTAAAATAAATAATTATATTTATATCAATAATTAATAATAACCTCTACACTGTTCGGATTGATAATCATTGTTACTTAATTAAATTTAACTATAATAACCGGAAGTCATAAAAGTATGAAATGAAATGACGCTACTATACGCTAGGCGGCGACACTTATCTATACGAAATAGGCGGGAAGCAGGTACTATTTGTAACACGTGTTAGGTATAAGTTAGGTATAAGGTTGAGGTCTCTGAGGCATCTTCTATACTTACTAAGTAATATAATAAGTTAAGATACGTTTGTGGTATATTTAGTCGCTGGATCTGCTGAACCGATTTTGAAAATTTTTACCACTAGAAAAAGCCACGTTATTTGTGACTGTCATATATTTTATTCCCGTATTCTCACGGGGACGGGAACTACTCGGGTGAAGCCGTAGAGCGTCGGCTAGTCGCTCATAAACGAAAGTTATCGCCGCGTTGGCCGCTTTTAAATTTACATGTTTTTAATAAATAGTATAGGAAATAATAGTATGTGACGGATATGACGTCGCTCGATCTCGTGTTGGCTTCAGTGTGCTCGTGGCGTTTGAGGTGTCCACATCTCTTGTTGTGTAATTCTTTATGGGTTACTTGGGATAGGCGGGGAGAGACTTGAGTGGAAAAGGGGATTGTTAGTCGACTGTCAAAGGATCCTTTAACCCTACACATATCGTTCACAAGTACGCGACTCCACTCAAGGTAATTCTCTGTCATTCTAGGGTCTTATTTTGGTTACAGTTTAATTTGTTAATTAAGTTGTCAGGACAACTGTAGTGAAACATAACCTTTGTTCGACATTAGTTTTCTTATATTTGTAATCACCTTTGAGTACTATAATACGAATATACCGATTATGATGCAGTTTTCGTTAAGGACGTGATCGAGTTATTTCTTAGGTATAGTAGGTAAGTATCTAAAACATCTGTGCAAGCGTTTGAATAACCGTCAACTCATCGTGGCAGGTACATGACACTTTCACGAATCCGTCAATTTGTGGTAAACTGTAGGTAAAGGTACTTCATTGGTATTTCCAAGTCATGATAACCGACAGCTGATGCTGCAGCATTTATAAGTTTAATATTCATAAGCAAACTATAGACTGACGTCACACCGTGTCGCTGGCAGTGCAGTGCGCACTTGTGCACAAGTGTGCAGTGCACTGGCACGCTGAGCTGCGCCGGCACCGGGCGGCGCGCTGCGAGCAGCAGTGGGACGGTCTGAGCTTGTACACCGACACGTCACAGAGTGAAACGGCTCGTCACGTGGAGATGAAACGAAACTAAAAAGGGAAAAATAACATTATAATATTTTCTACCTAATGATTACTTTGATGGAGGTGCCAAGCCGGTTATCTATTAATTCAAGGCGTAGATACCTACCTATCATATTTTTTTTTTGTTTCTCAGTCACTGTTTTTTCTTTCAGTAACGACTAAAATCAACACCACACGGGCTTGGCATCGAATTACGATACAAAAAATATATATACAGGGTGCTCGGGAGTATTTCCCATAACTGTAGGGTTGTAGGAAAATTAATTAAAAATGTCTAAGCCCTAAGGAACATATTGTGTTCTAAAATTAATATTTTTGGAGTAATAAATATATCTGTTGTAAATAGATCTTAAATTGTGAATATTATATTATATATTAGTATCGCATTCTTATATTATGACCTAGCCAAACTTATTCATTGATAAATATCATGAAGTAGCTTACTAGTGAAGTGCGGAGTGCCAGTTGCAATATCTCGTCGACAGTCTTACCACTACGATTACGTATTTTAAAATGAATTTTAAAGGCGTGTGTCACATGGATAGTCGCAATTATTTATTTTATTTTAATTCTTTATTGCACACAAATAAGATACAATAAAAATAAGAGAAGAAAAAAAATGATATAATTATTTGAATTGCTTTGTATAAAAACTTTTTAGTATTGGTAGATCATTACTTGCCTGTATATAGGTAAGCGGATATTGTTACTCCCCGCTCCGCTCGATGATACAAACATTCCGTGTTACTTTGCAGTAGACGGCCTCCGTGGCGCAGTGGTATGCGCGGTGGATATACAAGACGGAGGTCCTGGGTTCGATCCCCGGCTGGGCAGATTAAGATTTTCTTAATTTGTCCAGGTCTGGCTGGTGGGAGGCTTCGGCCGTGGCTACCGGCAAAGACGTACCGCCAAACGATTTAGCGTTCCGGTACGATGCCGTGTAGAAACCGAAAGGGGTGTGGATTTTCATCCTCCTCCTAACAAGTTAGCCCGCTTCCATCTTAGACTGCATCATCACTTACCATCAGGTGAGATTGTAGTCAAGGGCTAACTTGTAAAGAATAGAAAAAAAAAGATGCCCGGCGGCGGCGGCCCACACTCAACAACATTGAAAACGCTAAAGCCAAGTGGCCAACACGCCTGAAGAATAATTAATAACAACAAACTTGTCCATCGGACGGATCACTCTAACAATAGAGACAGGCGTTTTATCTTGACCTTGATGCGGGTAGTTTTTATACCCTCCTGGCTCCTTAAATGCATAAAGTAGAACTATTGAAAGATATACATATATATATTTTTTTCATTTTCTTTTTACCACTTGCCACTATGCCTTTCAGATTTCTAGTTGTAACAGACTCTGTATCATCTTACTTTATCGAATTAAATCACAATAGGGTAGAGAGAATGTACTCTGAGTATGTTTTTTTATTTTTATAGACCTATTGCACAATATAAGATAAACGTGTTATGAAATTCATCCCCACTTTGCATGTTTGAGAGGTACTCTGAAAATATCTTTCATTTCACGATTTAATTTTACGATTTTGATGAATATATGTAGGTAACTGAATATGTAAACTCATGCTAAATTACAGATTTTTAGTAGTAATTGTCTCTGAGCTTAACCGCGGACAGACACACAGACTGACATGGCGAAATTATAAGGGTACCTTGTTTTAGCAGACTCAAAGGTGGTTACAAAAACAAGAAAACTAACGTCGAATAAAGGTTATATGATTCACAACATTTGTCAGGACAACTTAATTAACAAATCAAACTATAACCAAAATAAGACCCTAGAATGGCAGAGAACCTTGAGTGAATTCACGCACTTGTGACCGATGTGTGTAGTGTTAAAGGCGCCTTTGACAGATATCCCCGCCTATCCCAAGTAACCCATAAAGAATTACACAACAAGAGATGTGGACGGCTCGATCGCCACGAGCACACTGAAGCCGCCGTACCGCAAGTCGTTGCAACGCGGCGATAACACTTGTTGACTACGGAACCCTAAAAAGCACACTAAATTTAATTTTGCTTGATACAATAACATTTCTTCTCGTAGGCTGCCAGATATATCTCGATTTTACATGAAAGCTTCACCATTCTACCTGTCTTTAGTGTCATACGAAAGTGCTATATTAGTTTATGTAAAAAGCTTAAAAAGAAACTGCGCTGTACACTACAAGATGTTACTGGTAATGCAGCAAGATTTTTTATATTTGGTAAAATTCTCATTTGTTTTTTGACGCTCTTCTGCTGTTGTTTCGTGAAAAGGTGAACTCCCGATAACAAGAGAGGATGGGGTAAAGCTGCCACTGTTCAGATTAGGATTTCGGAAGTTCTCATCAACTGCCAGTACAAGATGATGATGTAAGGAATACATTTATTCCGCCATAGTTATTTCAACCGCCAGCATTTCTGTGTATCGCATTTCAGCAATATATGTTATTAAGTGACATGTAAGAATATGTACTTAGATGATTTTTTGAAAACATCGTCCACCGTTAACAACATAAACGATTTACTAAAAAATAACAAGGCCGTTTGGTTTTGTGCAAATATTTGAAAAACTATGAGATTTTTATTTTTTCATGTATGTTCATAGAAATCCCAATGAGATGAAAAAAAAATTCAAATTGCATCGTGTGATACCTACATTTGAAAAAGTTACTTAAAGGATCCCAAGTATATTTTTCTTTTAATTTTGGAACAAGTAGTTTCATACAGAAAATAGATGAAAATTAATTATTCCCTCTCTAAACCTGAAATTTAAAAAAAAATACTGATCTTATTGTCTTTTTACTTGGTTTCAGGAAAAGCTGTAGTTTCGGCCGGTTTTCAACCGAAACGAAACGGTTTTCAACCCATATGCCGCTTCGCTTCTATCACATAGCTATGGAGCTCCAGTGACCGACCGGGGGCCCCTGCCCGCGCCTCGCTACGCCCATGAGCTCTTTATGGTCTCCCCATGTTATATCTAAAATTCAGCTTTCTCGGTCAATGTGCGTTCCAAATAAAAAATATGTATAGTAATTGGACTATTCATACTAGGTACTATTGTTTAATTATTATTATAGGTGTCATTGAATTCCGCCGAGCGTTGAATGAACAGCCTCCACTAGACGCAGCGTGTGTCGCAACCCTCGGGCAGACGGACAGCTCAAAGACCGTCTACCGTGTAAAATAAATAAACAAATAAAAAATCCCGAATGCATTAAGTATAAAAAACTGAAAAGAAAAAAAACAAGCTAGGTCCAGAAGTGTAGAAAGCAATTAGAAAACAGTCGGGACCTAGCTTGTTTTTTTTCTTTTCAGTTTTTTATACTTTATGAAGACGGGTTTTTTATTTGTTTAATTAATTTATTTATTTCACACTTTTTAGTTACGATAGATTGGTTAATTTCGGATTTATTTATTACGTTTATTACAAAGTACGATAATTTATACGTCCAACCGAGGTTATGCAAATATTCAAAAAATTCTACGGAACGCTCGGGGCGAATCCGACTCGCACTTAGCTGATTTTTATAATTAATATTTTTATATTTAATTTAGTCTATTTTATAACTTCACTTCACAAACCTGCTCGCGCCTATAGTCATCCGCCTCGTGTATTTTCTATAGACAAGTAACAAATAACGTTTTTCCATTTTTATAGTTTTTTTAAACATGCCATGATATACCATTTTAGAATCTTCACTAAAAGTTCTTGAATTTGATACCCATATTGCAATATTAGAAAAAAAAAAGTCTATAGCGTCTCACAGTCGTTTTGTTATTTTTTTTAGTTTCACCTATCTAAGAACACTTGAGTTATTGAGACAAATCTACCGATATCCTAATTACGTAAATCCGTTCAGTGGTTCCCGAACAAGCCGGTTTCCGAAAAGGCTTTAGTACCATAGACCACATCCATACGCTGCGGCAGGTTATACAGAAGACTCACGAGTATAACCTGCCACTTTGCTTAGCGTTTGTGGACTATGAGAAAGCCTTCGATTCGGTGGAAACCTGGGCTGTGCTAAGGTCATTGCAGAGATGCCGAATTGATTACAGGTATATCCAAGCGTTGAAGTGCTTGTACGAAAACGCCACTATCATAGTGGCGTTTTCGTATAATAATACGGACTGACATAGTGGCACTATGTCAGTCCGTATTCAGGATCAGACTACGAGGCCAATCCAGTTGCAGCGAGGAGTGCGTCAGGGAGATGTGATCTCTCCGAAGCTATTTACCGCCGCTTTGGAAGACGTCTTTAAGCTTCTGGACTGGGACGGACTTGGCATCAACATCAATGGCGAGTACATCACTCAACTGCGGTTCGCGGACGATGTAGTCATCATGGCACAGACTCTGGATGACCTTAGTACCATGCTCAATGACCTCAGCAGCGTTTCTCAACAGGTGGGCCTGAAAATGAACATGGGCAAAACAAAAATAATGTGTAATGCTCATGTATCGCTCCACCCAGTTATAGTTGAGAACGCTGCACTCGAAATTGTAGACGAATACATATACCTAGGACATATGATCCAGTTAGGTAGGTCCAATTTCGAGAAAGAGGTGAACCGTCGAATCCAACTCGGCTGGGCTGCATTCGGGAAACTTCGCGACATCTTTTCGTCCGAAATTCCTCAGTGCCTGAAGACAAAAGTCTTCGAACAGTGCGTGTTGCCAGTGATGACCTATGGTTCCGAGACTTGGTCGCTAACTATGGGCCTCATAAGAAGGCTCAGAGTCACACAGCGGGCGATGGAACGAGCTATGTTAGGAGTATCTCTGCGTGATCGAATCAGAAATGAGGAGATCCGCAGAAGAACCAAAGTCACCGACATAGCTCAACGAGTTGCGAAGCTGAAATGGCAATGGGCGGGGCACATAGTGCAAAGAGGCGATGGACGTTGGGGTCCCAAAGTGCTGGAATGGCGACCCCGCACTAGTAAGCGCAGTGTTGGCCGACCCCCCACCAGGTGGACTGACGACATCAAGCGAGTCGCAGGGATTCGCTGGATGCAGATGGCTCAGTATCGTGATGTTTGGAAGTCCCTACAAAAGGCCTATGTCCTGCAGTGGACGTCCATCGGCTGATATGATGATGATGATGATGATGTTCAGTGGTTTGGAAGATATGAGGTAATAAAGAATACATACATACCTACATGTAAGATACGCGCGAAAAACATAACTCTTCTTGCATTCGGGTAAAAATAAATATACAGAGAATAGGGGCTTGCATAGGATATTTCCTTAGGGCATGCGATATGAATTTTAGAACTAATGTTAAACTTTTTTTACTTTCAAAGAGATTTTTATTTCATAGTTAATACCAACAAGATTGGACATTATGATAAACATACGAAATGTATGTTTGCCATATTGCCAAATCTTAAAGTTAAAATATTTTATCTATTAAGTACAAATTTTGCTTAATTTTACAATCAAAATACTGATCAACGTGTAAAGCGGAGCAGCCTCCGCATCAGTGCCCCGAGCTGGCGCACCGCCTGCGCCCCCAGCCCCCAGCCGGCCCCCAGCCGCCCGTCAGGCCGGCGGCGGCGCCGCTCGCCACGCGCAGGCGTACAGCGCGGCGGCGAGCGCGGCGCCGCCCGGCGGGCCGACGCAGTACACCTGCGCATTACAATACATTATCATTATTATATTGTAAGGAAAGGGTGACGGTGACGGTGAGAAACGAGTGGGAACTGAACTAGACTCCTCGCCACGAAACAAGTCCCCCAGACGCGGCGCTAATGTCTTAATGGCGCTCATTGTCATTTGGTAATGGCGATCTTATCGTCATTTGTGTAAGGCGCTGTCAATTTTAGTTCAGGTTTAGCCGCGGGACTTGTTTCATTGCGCGGAGTCTAGTTGAGTTGTCATAACAAACCCCTTTTTTGAAGCATAACCTTTGTTCAACATTGGTGTTAATTTTATTATTTTGTAATCCATTTCTGAGATTCCTTAAGGAATCAGAAACAACTCATTCTTGTTTATTTTCACTGAAAGTTATAAATGATATCGAAACCCTGAGTCAGATCATTGAGCGGGCGTCTTGATACAGGCACAGTAACAATACTACAGATATCTATCGAATGTATTGATTCCAGAGTTCCGCGTAATGCCTGTTTGAAATAGGGAAATAAAATGAATTAATGTCATATAGTGCACATACCCACAGCGCGCGCAGGTCGCCGGTCAGCAGGGCGGGCGCCGCGCTGCGCAGCGGGTTGGCGCTGGCGCCCGTCACCTCGCCCTGCAACGGCGTGGCGTGAGCCTGACCCGAGCTGACTGAAGCTGGAAATCGAACCAGCTACTCGCAGCAGAGCAATATAAGTTAAAATGTTTTTAGACGTATCGCCAAACGAATTAGCTTTCCGGTACGATGTGTAGAAACCGTTTTAGCGAGTCCGCTTCCATCTTAGATGACATCGTCAGTTACCATCAGGTGATATTGTAGTCCCCGGATGAGCTTTGACAAAAAGCGCCTACGACTAATGTAAAGAGTAACGTCCGCTACTTTTTAATTTCTGGTTAAGCCTTCAATACGTCGCTAGGAGTTTTCACTACTCGTCAGAAGCGACTGGCCCACAGTCGGTCGGTCGGTCGGTTGCGTGCACTCACGGCGGCGAGGGACAGCGCGGCGACCGTGAAGCCGACGCGCAGCGGCCACGAGTCCTTGTAGGCGCGGCAGCGCGCGTCCCACGACGCCAGGTTGATCAGCGCCAGCACCGCGCCCAGCAGCGCCTCCACGCCCAGCGCCGCCCACGCGCTCACGCCCGGCGCCGGCCGCGTCACGCAGCGCGCCAGCGCGCCCGTCGCCGGCGCCAGCGCCGCCGCGCCCGCCAGCGCGCCCGCCGCCTGCGCCGCCAGCGCCGCGCCCGCGTGCGCCGCGCCCACGCGCCGCGCCAGCAGCGCCGCCAGCGTCACGGTCGGGTTGAAGTGCGCGCCCGACACGTGGTCGAAGCACTGCACGAGCGCCGCCACCGCCAGCCCGCCCGCCAGCGCGCGCTCGGCCGGCGCGAGCGCGCGCGCGGCGCAGCCCGGCAGGCACGTGAGCGCCACCAGCAGCGCCGTGCCGCACGCCTCGGCCGCCGCCACGCGCCACAGCGCGGCGCCCGGCACACGCGCGCCGCCGCCCCCGCCCAGCGGAGCCGCCTCCGAGCCTGCAGTCAGCGCTTGGTGTCTAGTGTAGTCTGACACTACCGTTATAGCGTGCTACCACAGTATACCGGGTAATACTTTGACGCACTATATTTATACACTAGCGGACGCCCGCGACTTCGTCCGCGTAAAATTCGATGTCAACTTTACTACTACCCCTACCCTACCCTACCCCTACCCTACCCTTACCTTACCTACATCCTACCCCTACCCTCCCCGTACCCTATCCTATTCCTACCCCTATCCCACCCGTACCCCTACCTCGCGCCTACCCTACCCCTACCCTACCACTTCCCTATCCTACCCGTACCTCTACCCTACCCCTACCCTACCTCTACCCCTACCCTACCCCGGCCCTACACCTACCCTACCCCTACGCTACCCTACCCGTACCCTACCCTACTCTATAAATTCTCTATCTTACTCCTACCCTTAACAAAATCGGTCCAGCCCTTCGAGAGTGGTCGATGACCAAGGGAAATAGAGACTTATATGCTAATAATATAAAGAGATAAAGTTTGTGTGGTTGTAGGAGGTAATCTCTGGATCTACTGGACCGATTTGGAATTTTTTTTACCAATAGAAAGCTACGTTATTTGCGAGTGTCATAGGCTATGTTTGATCCCCATATTCACACGGGAACGGGAACTACGTAAATGAAAGCGCGGGGCGTCATATAGCGGAATTTTTGCGTCTTTTAGAAATTTTGTATTATCTCCGAAACTATTTAAGTAATTAACATATTGTAAAGGGCAAATCTATATATCTGCTAATATATAGAAGACTAGCGGACGCCCGCGACTTCGTCCGCGTAAATTTCGATGTCAACTTTACTACTACCCTACCCTACCCCTACCCTACCACTACCCCAACCCTACCCAACCCCAAACATACTCCTACCCTACCCCTACCTTACCTACACCCAACCCCCATCCTACCCCTACCCCCATCTTACCCCTACCCTCCCCGTACCCTATCCCTTTCCTACCCCTATCCCGCCCGTACCCCTATCTCACGCCTATCCTACCCCTACCCTATCACTTCCCTATCCTACCCGTACCTCTACCCTACCTCTACCCCTACCCTACCACTACCCTAAACCCGGCCCTAAACCTACCCTACCCCTACACTACCCCTACGCTTCCCTACCCGTACCCTACCCTACCCTGTTACTTCTCTATCTTACTCCTACCCTTAGCAAAATCGGTCCAGTCCTTCGAGAGTGGTGGTATGACCAAGAGAAATAGAGACTTCTATGCTAATAATATAAAGAGGTAAAGTTCGTGTGGTTGTAGGAGGTAATCTCTGGATCTACTGGACCGATTTGGAAAATTGTTTTACCAATAGAAAGCTACGTTATTTGCAAGTGTCATAGGCTATGTTTGATTCCCATATTCACACGGGAACGGGAACTACGTAAATGAAAGCGCCGGGCGTCATATAGCGGAATTTCTGCGTCTTTTAGAAATTTTGTACTATCTCCGAAACTATTTAAGTAATTAACATACTCTAAAGGGCAAATCTTATCTTCATAATATCCTTGTGATTATTAAATAATTTATTTTAATAAGGATTAAAGTTTAGTTGTATAAATAATGACGTAAACCTAAGTATATAAAATTAATATTTTTTAAAACACAAAAGGTACTATATCTGCTAATATATAGAAGATAGATATATGGTGTCGCGGACTTTTTTGTAGAACTTTTAAAGATACATAAAGCCTCCATACATTAATTTCAATTATACACAATATTTAAGGCAGCGCATGCGAATAAGTCTGTTTAATAGGATTTTCTGTGACAAAAACTGTGATAACTCGGCTAATATATATGATACCAATATAAAATATAGCCTATAGCACTCCCCGATAATGTAGCATTCTACTGGTGAAAGAATTTTTAAAATCGGACCAGTAGTTCCGAAGATTACCCCATTTAAAAAATGTGACAAACTTACAAACTTACATACTTTACCTCTTTATAATATTAGTATAGATAGTATAGATAGATATGTGGTGTCGCGGACTTTTTTGTAGAACTTGTAAAGATACATCATCATTAATACATTAATTTAAATTTTACACAATAGTTAAGGCAGTCTGTTTAAGAGGATTTTCGGTCCAACCTGTATGACAAAAACTGTGATAACTCGGCTAATATATATGATACCTATATAAATACTTATATATTAGCCGAGTTATCACAGCCTATAGCACTCCTCGATAACGTAGCATTCTACTGGTGAAAGAATTTTTGAAATCGGACCAGTAGTTCCGAAGATTACCCCATTTAAAGAATGTTACAAACTTACAAACTTTACCTCTTTATAATATTAGTATAGATATAGATATACAGGGTCACTGGAAACGTATAGCGATCCCTATAAGGGGTGACAGTAGGGATCATTAGCTATCAAATGAAATTGAATTACATGGGGCAAAAATGTACCGATTTCGTAAAAAGGGGGCTTTTCTCTTTTTTCAAGAAATGTGGGTTACTCTACTTCAGAAAGGATTATAAAATAAAACTTACGTATTTAATGGTTGTTATTGGGATTTTTAGGTTGGTAACAACCTATTACGCAATAATAATACAAAAAAAAATTATTAAAAAAAATCCGACTTCAAAATCACATAAATGTTTCCACTAAACTAAAAAGCAAATAAAAAAATACAACCGACTTCAAAACCTAAAAACGTACCCACTAAACTAAAAAGCGAAAAATAACTAATGTTCTACCTGCTGATCAGTATGAAGGCGGTGCTAAGCCGGTGATGTATTAATTCAAGCCATGTGAGAATGTCTTACAGATTTAGATTTTTCAGACAGTGCTGTTTCATGTGGTCCTGTCAGAAATGGCTTAAAAAGACAACACCGGCTAAGCACCGCCTTCATACTGATCAGCAGGTAGAACATTAGTTATTTTTCGCTTTTTAGTTTAGTGGGTACGTTTTTAGGTTTTGAAGTCGGTTGTATTTTTTTATTAAAATTTTTATTATTTTTCCATTTTTAGTGTAAAATTTCATCTCAAACGAATACATCAGACGCCTTATGACAGTCACAACACATCTTAGTACAAAATTTTCAGCAATACAAATAAATCAAGCCCAAGTACAAGGTAACTACCGTAAACTGTTAAGGGGTTCCCTTAATTGACCTTGGTCTTCATTATCAGACCCCTAATAACAGGCACAACTCATCTAGGTAGAAAGTTCTCAGCAATACGAATTAATCAAGGCCAAACACAAGGTAGTTACTGTAAACTGTTAAGGAGTTCCCTTAATTGTCCTTGGTCTTCATCACCAAACCCCTAAATGACAGTCACAACCTATCTATGTGGAAAGTTCTAATTAATACAAATCAATCATAATATCAAAAATAAACAAGTCTTTAAAAAATATCGTAAAATTCAGGCTGTATGGTCAACGATCTTAGCTTGTCTCCGTTGTGGACAAATTAAAGATGAATTAAAAATGTCGTAAAACGTTGTAGCGTTTTTTTGATAAATTAATGATTTCATTATTAAAGTAGAATTATCAAGATTTTTTTAGATATACCTAAGTAAACTGCCGGGTGGTTAGGGAAGGTTTGGGCCGGGGATGGCCATTCCTCTAGCTCCTTTGTGCTAATATATGTTTTTGACAAGAAAGCACTACTTAACGGTTTTTGCAACCCACAACCAGCCAACCAACGACTGCGCTGTCGTTGTGTGTGACGATGAGATGATAACATTACCTACTTACTGCAACGTAAAGCTCAAACAGTTGATGCGAAACATCGACCAGCACTCAGCAGTCGAGCGAAATTATTTTATTATTCATAGATAACACGGAGACCGCTTATCACCGAGAACTAATTATGCGAAGAACAAACAATACCTATCTACGAGTAGGTACATACCTGTGCCTACATGGTTCAGAAAACACAAACGTGAACAAATGATTAAGTATATAATATTTATTTAGTTAATTTTATATAAAGTTTAAACAGAGACGACCGGTCCGCGAGGGCCGGCGCGGTGCGAGCCGACGCGACGACGACTCACCGTGCTTACAGTGGGCCAGCTCCATCTCCGAAGCCATCGAAGAGACGCACCAGAGAGACTCCCGATTGGGTCGAACCGACTCTAAAAACTGTGTAAACTGTATACAAGCACACGGTGTGTGTGTGAGTGCGGTACTCACGCCGCCGAGCGACGAGCGCGGGCGCGGGCGCGGCCGCTCCGAGCGCGCCATGGCCCCGGCTGCGGCTGCGGCGCGCGCGTCGTCTGCTTGGTCGCGGCTCAGCGGCTCAGCGGCTCGGCGTGCTGCGTCACAGCGAGCGCGTGACGGCGGCCCCAGACACGTGGAGACCGCACTTACACACTACTCACCATAACTCACTCTACAGCTTGGCGAAATATATATTACAGTCAATATTAACAACAGAGCTTGTCTGAGCTTGAGAGCAAAACGTTTTAGTATTTTGCACAATGTCAATAAACAAAACCATAAGACTCAACATTTTATTAAAGCACTAGCGGACCCGGTCAAGCTTCGCTTTGACTCCTATCCCTATCCTATACCTACCCTACCCTACCAGTACTCTAACGGCGGCATTTCCATTAAGTAAATGAATGCAGTAAGATATAAAGTTTCAAATTTTGAAAAACCCCCGAACGTCATGAAATTTTCGCTAAATTTTCGATGTAAATTTTAAAAAAATATTATCTGTTCTAAAAATTTCGCTACCACTCAAGCTATACAGTAGCGTAGACAGACACATCAAAATTATAACACCCCTCTTTTTGTGTCGGGGTTTAGTAAATAAATGAATACAGGCATTTAAATTTCAAGTCGGACACAGCAAAGTATTAGGACATGTTCCTAGCAGTGTTTACCTCGTATACGTCGTATATGTTCAAGGTCAAATGGCACAAAAAAAAACAGTTGGATTATATAGTTATTTTCTGTAACTCCAATGATTTCATATTTATTATAAAAATTGTAGAGCATAAAATTTGTTACAAGTTATGTTCCAAAAACTTCATTAAACGGTCAACTGATTTTGAGATAGATGGCAAAGAGCCTGCAGCGCTCATCCATACTCGGTGTAAGCACGTAAGGCAAGGTCAATTGTTAATCGTAGAGAATTATACTTAAGTACATATGTAAATTAATCACGCCTCGTTTCCGTATGGGTAGGCATATATCACGTCCTTCACTTGCTAAGATCTTTACATATTTCACTAGCTTGTTCCATTTTAATAAATGTTGCACTATTGGTGCTATACAAACCGAGATAATCACGATTTTTTATCAGTATTTGCCGTTTTACCTTCAATAACTTACGACGCAGACAGGAGACTTTTGAGACTACTTTTAAAACACCAAAGTGAAGGTGTATTATTATTAGGTAGGTACTCTTAGTCGAGGATCGTTTAATGCCGGGAATCAATTAAGGGCCGAGGCGTTCTGAGTGCCTAATGGGAGTTTTCAATGTTTTCATACTGTAACGATCGCGTAAACGAAAACGCAATTTCTTAAGGAACTGAATCAGTTGTGCAGTAATGCCACTAGATGGCGCTGTTTCAATTCCTTAGAAATAATAATATAAAATACGGGATAAGATAATGGTGAAAATAATTAGTCGAAAACTTAAAATTAAATTTACGATGATACAAAACGCGCCTTGGTCCGAGAAGAGCCCACAACAAATTCAGCCACGTTTTTCTTTTTACCCGACTGCGTCAGGAGGGTAATGTTTTTCAAGCGTATGTATGTATGTCTATATGTATGTCCATTTCTTTGGCACGCCTTACAGCCCAAACGGCTAGACGGACGTTTCATTTCAGTTTAGCTATTTATTTTGATTTTTTGAAGTGAAACTTCTTTAGGCGCATGAGGATAAAATTTTTACAGATGTAACGTCACGCCGGTATGCAACGGAAGTGTCGAAAAAGAGAGAGAGAGAGAGCGATCGAGACCGATTGAGAGAGAGTTAGACAAGGCGAACATAGCATGAAGCAACTAGCCGTGGAGTGAGAGTAGGGAGCAAGCAAGACAGAAAGATTGAGAGAAAAAGTGAGACAGAGCGAACGTCGTGTCACGCATAGTGCTATGGAGTGAGAGGTGGGAGAGAGCTATAGTGAGAAAGATTGAACGAGAGAGAGAAATTGCGCATTGTAAATATTAAAGAAATAAATTGAAAAAATTTAATTTATAATTTACATTAATTTTCAACACTTTTTATATTTTAATGAAAATTAAATTCCTAACCTATCTTTTTCCCTTCCTCTTAGTTTCGGAAATCTAAAGTTTTACATTTGTATAAATATAAATAAGATTTATAAATTAGTTCGCCAAAGAAGCCCTCCGTTTTGTAAATCCACCGCGCATACCACTGCGCCACGGAGGTCGTCTTTCTAGAATACTATAATGTTTAGACTAGACCATATCAGTTTATCATAGTGTGCGTAGTTTTACTAGGAAAAATAGTTTACACTAGCCTTAAGTCTAAACTGGTTTATCCTATCAGGCTTAGGACAGATTAGTTTGGACTAGGCTATACTCGTTAATCCTATCATGTACCTATAGGTTTGACAGGTAACATTTATACTGACTATGCAGTCATCATTTTTATGTCATTAAATTTCTCCCATAACTCTCTAGGCCCCATCATTACTAATAAATTAATAATATAAAGCTGAAGAGTTTGTTTATTTGATTGAACGCGCTAGTCTCAGGAACGTCCGAATTCTAGTCTACTTTCTGAATTCTATTCATCAAATAGGAACTCATCCAGTTTAAGGATCTAATCGTAATTCCACATTAACGTAGTTTCCTGACCAATGTACACAATCAAACGCCTCGGATAAATCACAAAAAACGCCTAATGCGTCCTGTGACTCTTCCCAAGCTTCAAAAATATGTTGAATGAACTCAACACCTGCGTCCGTTGTTGAGCGACCCCTTGTGGAACCTGTCGGCCCCGTCGGGCGGGGGAGGGCCTCCCGGGTGGAACCAGCTATAGCTGTGCGACCACTAATCCGTCAGCAGCGAAAGCGAAGAGGTGCAAGATGTTAGTCAATAATACGTACTAGTTGTATAATACAAATGAGATTTATTATAATCTTAAGGTAGAAGCCGTCACAGGCGCGGGACCTGCGGCGGGGCCAGCGCCGCGTCCAGCGCGTGGCGCCGCGCCGCCAGCCGCGCGTGCAGGTAGCGCGCCGCGCCCTCGCCGGCCCAGGGCTGCGCGTACAGCGCGCCGCGCCGCTCCTCCTCGGGGTTGCCGGCCGCGCCGCCGCCCACCGTGCGCAGGTCGCGCGACTGGCTGGCCAGCCAGCGCTGCGAGAACTGCTGCGGGTCGCGGCCGAAGCTCAGGAAGAACTCGCGGTTGGTCTTGAGCTGGCAGATGGTGTCCACGGTCTCGTGGATCTTGGCGTCCAGCCCCTGGATCTCCTGCTGGTTGGCCGTGCTGAGCAGGAAGCTGTTCATCTGCGCCTTGAGCGAGTCGTCCACCTCCACGTCGATGTCGTAGCACGCCGTCTGCTTGGCGTCGTGCGGCGGCTCCACGGAGATGAGGTGGTTGATGACGATGGGGTCGGGCGCGTGCAGCAGCGCGCCCAGGCGCGCCGGCACCTCGGCCAGCTTCATGCGCGCGCAGCCGAAGATCTGCTCCAGGTACTTGTCGCACAGCAGCCACTCGCGCTCGTGCGGGTCCTGCAGCCGGTGCGTCTTCACGTACTGCCACAGCGCGTGCACGATGACGGGCCGCGCCTGCGTGTGCACGCCCAGCAGCCGCGCCAGGCGCGCGTCCAGCTTGAACTGCAGCGGCTGGTAGTCCAGCAGCAGCAGGATGGTGCAGCGCACGTTCTTGTAGCCCGGCCGCTTCACCTGGAAGCCGTCCGTCTCCTGCGTGGTGAGCGTGCGGTGCCACTCCACCAGGTGGTTGTCGGGCCCGTACAGCTCCTTGTCCAGCTCGATCACCAGCGACTTGAAGAACGACGAGAACTTGCGCTTCACCTGCAACACAGCGACGGGTCAGCTCGACCCCACACCCTCGCCGCTCGCCCCGCAGCCCCCGCGCTCACCTTGTTGGGGTCGTTCTTGGAGTCGTCCAGCAGGCGGCCCTCCACGCGCAGCTCCCACGACGCCACCGCGTTGTCGCCTTGTCCTGGAAGCGGTCGTCACTTTATGCTCGACGGTACATCATTTATGGAGCTGACCTCTGACCTGATTCCATCGATATTTATTAAAAGTTGTGCTGATAGTCCTAGCTTCCCCTCTCCCTGATATTTTTAACATGTCTGTATGACGGGTGGTATTTCCTTATAGGTATAGAGAGGCAATTTATGTGTTACGTGGATTTGAATCATCAGAGACTTATACAGCTTACTCTGGTGTCCCTCAGGGATCCTTACTTGGACCGATACTTTTTCATATTTTTATTAATGACATTGTAAACTGTTTTAAAAATTCTGACAATCAGTTTTAGACCTAATGGCACTAAAGGTTTTACCTTTAGTGCCATTAGGTCTAAAACTGACTCAGATTTTTACAGGAAGACCTTAATCGTTTAACTCAGTGGTGCTTAACTAACAAAATGTCAGTGAATCATAAGAAATGCCATTGCGCTTCTTTCCATAGAAAAGTTTCAGTTTGTTTATAAAATGACAATGACATTGAAAGTTTACATTATGTGAGAGATTTGGGTGTAGGTATTGATTCTAAATTAATTAGTTCCTTTTCCTTTTCTGTTTTGTTAAATTAAATAAGCATGTTATGTCATTTACAATTATACCTCTATTATTTTAGTTCTTGATATTATAATTATGTATTTGTATTTAATTGTAATCTGTTGGTGTCCTAATAAAATAAAAAAAAACATGCTTTAAGAAAGTGTGATATAATAATAATATGTACTATGTATTGTATATGTGTATTACCATCCTCCTCCCGCCCGGTTAGCCTGCTTCCATCTTATATTGCATACTCACTTACCATCCGGTGAGATTGTAGTCAAGGTCAAACTTGTAAAGAATATTAAAAAAAATTTAAAGGCATGAAGATTTCATATACTAGGGTAGAAAAAAAATTGTTGAATCACACTTTTTAAATTTTTTTCAACAAAATATGTATTATTTAAAATATCTATATAATTATATGGATTTGACGAATCATCAAAAGTGCATAACAGACTCAGAGTTATACTTCACTCACTCGCTCATTGCTGCAAATGGCTAGTTTAAACGATACGTATTATTTATTTTGTTAGCACTTACAAGACTCTATAAAAGGTATAGATGTTACGAATCATCGAACCCTATAACTCGGTTCAGAGGGATCCTAGAACATTTGCACCTTACTAACTATGGCACCAAATGGGCGGGCACTTTTGAAAATTTACAAAATGTAAGGAAATGACATATCGTACAACCTGTGTAACTTGTTTTAAAATTTATACTATCGTGAGTGTTATTCATATTAATTTACCCTGTACACAGTAACAGCGGGTGGTGTCGGTGCAGCTACTGAAATATCTTGGCCCGATCGGAACCGCAGAAAGCTCTCTATCAGAACTTCTGCATTCTGTCTTTGCTCAGCGAGCCCACAAACACTCACCGGGGTAGAACGTGTTGGAGATGAAGATGCGCAGCTTGCGCTTCTGCTTCATGGGCCGCTTGAGCGCCTCCTGAATGTCGAGCCGCTTGCGCATGATGGTGGCGTCCAGCTTGCGCTCGAAGGCCAGCAGGTCCATGTAGGCCTGCGACTCCGGCACCAGGTCGCGCACCTTCTGCGGCAGGATCTTGTCGGCCAGCCGCTTCTTGCGCTTGCCGCCCGCGCCGTAGCCGTCGGCGTAGTGCGGCTTGTGCGGCGGCGCGCGCGCGTCCAGCGGGCGCTTGGGCGGCGCCGGCGCGGGGCCCGCCGCGCGCGCGGGCGGCCCGGGCGGCGCGGCGGGCGGCAGCGGCGCGCCGGGCGGCAGCGGGGCGCCCGCCGCGCCGTACGCGCCTCCGGCCCGCGCCGCGCCCGCCGGCCCGGCGCCGGCCGGCGGCGGCGTGAAGCCCGTCCGCGCCTGCGGACACGATCGTCATCACAGTTATCACTGTCCTTCACTATCACAATACATTTAAAGTGAAGTAGCGGACGCCCACGATAGTTTATCCACGTGAAACTCGAAGTAAACTTTCATTCCCACTTTACTATTTATATTTCCGCATTTTTTATTACTAAAAGTATAATATATATTAATTATATAAAAATATAACTCAAAATCATGAACAATTTATATTTAAAAAAACTTAAACCCCTTTGGGGCTACAATTTATTTATTATTTATGGTTTATTATTTATGGT